>NW_007577858.1:476660-573659 GCF_000690725.1 Stegastes partitus | reverse complement strand
GGAACTGTACTCCAATAGAACCAGGAAAAGGGCAGGGAACATCATCACAGACCCCACTCATCCTGGTCATAAACTGTTCTCCCTCCTCCCCTCTGGCAGGCGATACAGAGTCCTGCAGACTAAAACCACCAGACACAAAAACAGCTTTTATCCCACTGCCATAACCCTACTGAACAGCTGAGCCACTCCAAGCCGCAACTGCTATTTGCACTTCCATTTTGCACTAATGTACATATACCTTTTTCTACTAGATGTGTAAATTCTTGTATATATTTGTCTTATCTTGTTTAATTTTTTATTAATATTTATTATATTTTCTTCTTTTCTTTCTTTAGTTATTTTATTTTTAAATTTTCCTATTTCTATTATTCGTGCAAATTCCTGGGGCGACACCAACAGCCGAAACCAAATTCCTTGTATGTTGTGTACGTACTTGGCCATTAAAGCTGATTCTGATGTGATGTTCAGCCACCACCTTCAGTGAACCTCTTACTCATTTGTAAATAGTGAAAACAACAGAAACTTTTAGACATTAACTGTTTAAGTTTTAATAGTCACTTACATCTTTGATATTTTGTGAAAACACCGATCATGTAAGCAGGTTTATCACTGAGGATTACTAGGCCATCTTGTGATTGACTGGAAAACAAAAACCATAAAACATAAAGTGCCTACCCTAGCTTCCATAACAATATAACTTGTACTTGGGCAAACATACCTAATTTACTGACACCACAAGTTAGTATTTGTAAAAAAAAATTTCAAGTCACCAGAAACGTAATAAATTAACATTTCAACGCTTTATGTTGGAGTTTGTGATATTCTAGGTTTTAACAAAAAAAATTTCACTTTTACTGCACGTGTGTAGTAATTCCAACTATCCAATATCGACCCCCTTAAATACAAGTTATCTGAATTGTAGTGTAAAAAATAGAATCTGTCAATCCCTAATAAAAACTTAAGTAGAAAACTGCAATGTAAAAAATTGTTCATTGACATGTTTGTTGAGTTATTCACAAACTCCAACAAGGTGGAATCAAGACATACATTTTTCTAGAAGTTGACAAACCAGTAAAAGAATCAGTGGTGGCTTTTACATCTTAAAAAGAAAAAGCTAAAAATGTTACTGACCAAACTGCTCATTACTCCATAACCAGTGGATGTGAACACCCGTGCAGCTAATCTACGCTCTCTACGCTGTCTTTTTGATCAGTGGGCAAAAACTTCATTTCAGTACGAGCTGCTCCCTCAAGATGATCAATAACCATTTGAGCTCTTTCTTTTTCTGTCCTGCCCCTTATTTGTACAAACCTTCCAATATCATCTATCCACTCATTTAGCGTCAATGAATCTGCATTGTCCACTTTTCCAGAGAAAGTTAACAGTTTTCTGTCTTGCTGCACGTATACTACAGGGTCACATCTTACAGTCATTTCAGGTTCACCTCTGGCCACTCCTTTTGATGTTGAAGGCCTCTCTGTATCCACAGGTGTGGCTCTCAAAGTCCTCAGTTTAGTTTCCAGTTCCTTTATCCACTGGGCCATCGCTTGCTTCTCGGTGTCTTCCATCGTTACTGCTCCTCTGGAAGAATGTAGTGGTAATCCTGTGCTGGTGTGTTTATCTCAGTATGAAAACCACCAACTGTTCCTGCTGTCCTTAAAAAATACAGAAAAACTAAACAAATATAGTCACTTCCTTATTTGATCCTGCTGACAACACCTGTAGCACCTGACACCACAGGTCAAACATGGAACAGATCACAGACCAGGGAATGCAAGTCATAACATCAGTGTTTATTGTTCAGGGCACAAAATTCATAAAATCACAATCCTCTTTGTCCGAGTGGGGTCTAATCTGTACCATCGAGACCGGTTCCACATGAGCCCGAAGAACCCAAAGTGAAGCTCACTGCTCTCTAAAAAAGCCACTGCATATCAAGTAGCACTGCACTTAATTCACTCGTGCCTACAACCATCACACTAAAGTCGGGTCTCACGCTACCGGAGATCGAGGCTGATCATTACATACCGCGGATCTCAATAAGGAAGTGAGGAAAATAAACAAAATAATTAACAGAAAAAGAAAAAAAAGAGTGTTAGTCCGCTCTCACACAATGCATCCCACTTCTTTTCATCGAGGAGCCCTGCAAGGCCGAGCGGACTAACACAAACAAAACCTAGAAACAAAACCAGAAAAGGACAGCAGGAAACAGTACCATTTCAATGGATAATCACTGCAAAGCACAAACATTGAATAACACAATTTGTTAAGTAAATGAAGGACTAAACACACCAAAATCAGAATAAAACACCCTTTAATAAACATCCTTTAAAAACCCATACCTGTTACGTCGGCATCTATAAAGCACACCTCAGCTCCTATAAATGAACTACCCCTAAAATAGAAGACATCTTACCACAACTCACAGCTGAAGCCTCGTGTCTGTCTGGCCTCACACAGAAAATCATCAGCACCGCCCTCCTCACTTGACTCACTTTATTGTTGCCTGGCCCAATCAGAGGCAGACATGGAAGACTACCAGGTGCCACTGGTTACACTTAATATCGTGCGTTGCGACACTGGCGCCTTGGAAATAATAGGTGGATTGTTACAAGTTATTCCCAGTGTTGGGCACGCTACTTTTAAAAAGTAATTAGTTATAGGTCCTAGTTACTTCTCCAAAAAAGTAACTGAATTAGTCACTAAATCCCTCCACTATAAAAGTAACTAGTTACCAGGGAAATTATTATTGTGTTACTTTTTTAAATTTTTTTTTTAAAGTTTAAATATGGACCTTGTGGGAGGAAGCTGGAGAACCTGGAGAGAACCCACGCTGCACAGGGAGAACATGCAAACTCCACGCAGAAAGATCCCGGGTGTCCTCACCGGGATGCCAACCGGCGACCTTCTTGCTAACCACTGTGCCAGCTTGCAGCCCCAAACACTAGACAATGCACGAAAATTTAGACTGTTACTCACAGATTGTTTAAAATTATTTTTTTTCAAGAGCACTTACATTTTGGTTACACCTCAGATCAAACCCCAGCTGGGCCTGGGACTTACTGATCAGTAACATTCAACACTAATCATCCTCAAAGTAGCATGGCTCTCCAGCCGCTAATCAGTCAACTACATTATTACATTAACAAAAAACACTTATCTGGAACATTGGAGGAATCAAACAAAAACTCAAAACAAACTCAATTTCTATTTGGCCCAAGAAGACAGATATAAATTGGGAGAACATCTCTTGCTATCAGAGAAGCAAAGCAAAGACAGACCATGACCAAAATACAGACTCATCCTTGAGTAGTTACCCTGATACATAGACCAGTGAAGCATACTGGTTTGGACTGAAGTGAAACTGAATACACAACCGTGATCACAGTGTGAATAGAAACCATTTTATCTATGAAGGGGACGTGTAAGTCCAGTCATCCTGAAATTGAAGCTTCAAAGTGAAATCTGGGAACATTTCAATCTATCACATAACCATACAATTTATTGGACTAATAAACTCAAAGGTCCACTGTTTTGGAACGTCGCTACACACTAGACAGGCTTCAGAGTCACTGTTTTTACCACTGTAATCTTCACACAAAGCAGGTCAGAGTTTTGAAAAGACACATTCACATCTGCAAAGCCAAGCCCAAGGCAAGTGCTCATTTCAAAGAAAAAAAAGATTCAGCATGGTTAAGCAAAAGATCCACACCACTGTTTGTTAAAAAGCTGTAGAAGCTCTGTTTATTGTGTCTTTTGTATTAACATATTTTACAAAAACTAGATTTACAGAAATTATCCACAACTGAACCATTCTTGATTTAGGCACAAAAATCCAGGAAAGCTCAGTCCAAAAAATATTTCAGTTTTGATTAAATAAGTAATGGTTATGAAAGGTAACCCATGAATAGGAAAATATATCATGGATTTAAGTAGCTGAATGACAAACTGAAAATGAAAACAGAAACAGTTCCTTTTTTTGTTTGTTTTTACATTTTGACTAATTGAAATCTAAAACCTAAACTCTATATTATATCTTCTTACAACACCTCCAAACAGAGTTTGAGCAATAAAAAGAACACGCAATAAAAGATCACAACACTTCAGCTTTTAGTGGAAGTTTGTGGGCTGTTCTTTGGGATAAAGTGGAAGGAAACAAAAGCACTTGTCTAGATTCATGCATAACTCACCCCAAACTGTCCTTTGCACTGTAATGACAGAAATGAAACACATATAATACACACAGTCTCCACATTTGTGTCCATTGATATGTCTCAACCAGCTACAGGTTCTGTGAAATTTAAATACCCAAAAAGCTTCAAGGGCCCCATCCATGCTGTATATTGCTGTACATAACCTGTGAGCGGAGGATGATTATGTTCCCCGCTGATTTTTCAGTTAGCACTCCTCAGTGAAAGTCAACACAGGCCGCAAAATTAAAACAACCTAAAAATTACTTCATAAAGATTCTCTGTCATTCCAGTTGTAGAATATCTAGAAGTATTAAGTCGAAGTCAACGAGATTTGCTGACAAGTATTGTTTTGGAACATGAGCAAGAGGCTTTACCATTTCTACCGGAAGAACAGGAGCTTCACTGATAAAACCGATAAAGCCTCTCGAATGTCAAAACATCTTCAAAATACAATGCAGCAATCCCAGCTGATTATGACTTAACTATTTTAGCATACCTCATAAAACGGTAGACAAAAATAATCAAAAGTCCCATATTCAACAGAAAAAAAAACATATTTGAACTGCTCATCAGCAGAGGGTAATTTAAGAAAGACATTAAGGATAACACCCAGTGTCCCAGTACAAAATGTAATACATCCTCTTTTGCTGCCTATGCATCTTAATTGAGCAGTATTGGAAAAAAAATAAGATTAACATGCCTACTTGCCCCTCTTGTTAAATAACAAAACGCAAACAGTTTGCAACGGGTGATATTACACATGTAATACAGAACAACCCATGCGGGTCAAAAACACTTTGTTTGCAGCATTACTTTGATAGAAACATTCATATTTGACAGAAAGGCTGAACAATACTAAAGTGACATTCTCTTACACCGAGGTAAGAAAGAAAAACATGGTGTTATTTTGCCTACACTTAATTCACAGCTGTAACTCAGGAAATAACACACAGCTACATCAGATGAGTTTCTCCACCCAAAATACGGAGCTTTCTGCCATGAGCAAAACCAGTGAAAAAACATCTGATGAAAGGAAAACAAAGACCCATAGAGTAGCTTTATCTAGCGATGACACCTTCAAACCCTTTTCGTAAAATATCTTTTTGTAATCGTCTTCTGAATGCAAAGCATGCTCATTTTTGACAGCCAGTTCAAACCATGACAGATACTGTCTATTTAAGCTGGTGGTTGCAATGTGTGGCACGTGAATAAAGGGCAATGCAACCTTGCATTTTCTTGATTTGCACCCGTCAATATATATAATGCTCCAAATACTCAGGCTGGAATCAATGTTGCAGACGCCCAGTACAATAGTCTCATGTTTTTTAGGCCGCCAAAAACAGTCCACAGGCCATGTCTGCAATGCTTTTTACTTATAGTTTTGAATAGGTGATGACCACTGACTACACCAAATGGGGTAAAGTTGAAATAGCTCTGTCGGTGCTTCTTGGGATGATCCTGCGGTCGGCTCTCCTGCTAAAGCCAATCTCTATATCAGGGTAAAGGGTCTTGTTGGGTTTGCATGCGTCTCTCTGCGGCTGCTGCCATGGTTCTACGCCTCAGGATATTTGAGTCCAAATCTGGGACAATGTCCTCTTCCAGTCCAGGCAAATCCTCATCCTGATCATCTGGACTCTTGTTCAGATATCTCCTACAAAGAATCAGAGAACACATAGGGAGATAGCCATTGTATCAGAAAATCTGAAAAAGCTGACGACCAGGAATTCTTACCATTATCAAACAATTATCTAAAACACCTTTCAACTTAAGACTAGATCATTCTAACCTATTCACTATCGTACAGTAACTGCTGAGTAAAGAAACACCTTCAACATGTTATTTGTCCTGTCTTCCTGGCTCCTAGACCAGGGCTCCATAATAACATTTCTACTAAAAATCATTTTAAAAAATTATCTTACCATCCCTTACTATGAAGTAGGAAACTACAAACTGCAGTGTACCAACCTTCGTGCTTGCTGAAGCATCTCTTCTTTTCTCTGCTTTAACATCTTCTGCCTCTCTTCAGCCGACTTAGAGAAACGACCTCCTCTGACCTCCATGTTGTCTGCCTCACTGAGGCCCTGCTCAGCTGCTCCACTAGGCCCTGCCTCTTCATCTGGTGCAGGGTTCACCTGTATAGGGGCGCGCTCTATGGCCTAAACAAGAAACACAAACATATATGTGACAGTTTGCTGCAATCTGCAGTTCAAGTAAACCATTTTTTTTAAGAAAGTGATCAATGGAGAGCAATGCAGTCAAACAGTGACACATTTTTTTGAAAAATCGATAGGGTGTTGTGTTAAAAAAACAACAACAACTCAGCATTTATCATAAGGGTAGATCGTTAAGACTGGGAATGCCACTGCCTTTAACCTTCACCCTACAGTTGACTAACCTGTGTTGGGAAAGGGACCTGGATGCGTCCTTCCAGGATGTTGTCAGTGGTGACCTCCACAGAGCGGGTCAACTGCAGGTCCTGCATTACCAGGTAGGAGGGCACCTGAGGGAACATCTCCTGAATCTGATGCGCCTGACAACCACAAGGTACACCCGGAAAACAGAATCAGTGGAAGGTTTTCTTTTTTTTGCTTGTTTTTTAAAAAATATTATGAAGACCAACACAATATAAAGTATACAAGTACAACAAGTTATACATTATTCGTGATATCAAGTGTAACACTAATCTCCTTTTTTTGTTAAAATATGTTCAATTGAATCTGTCACTGAAGTAGTTCAAATGGTTGTCACTACATCATCAGACATGTATCAGGAACCTAAATACCATGCTGTCAAAGAAATAATGGTCAGAGCATTTGGGCCTTAGTACGCAGCCATAGACACCATCCACTAGCGAACGGCAAGCCCAGGAGAGGAGCCCAGGAGAGAGGCTCAGGAAAAACTGATAGCAGTAGTGGCCTTATGCAAATAAAGTATCAAAAAACTGTCAGAAATTGTCTACGCTGAAATTACTCTATGTGTTTCATCTTTCAGAAGTTCAAAACAGCTTAGTCAGATGGTAAACGTGAACTCACCATGGCCATAAGCTGGGAGTTGTTGGCCTGAGCGATGCCCAGTATGTTTGTAGTGTGCATTACTTCTACTGAGAAACTGGGCAGCCAGCTAGCAATGCGAGATCCTGTAAGAAGAAGGTATGGATTTTATACTTTTCACACAACCCACCAGTGATAGGTAACTTAATAACCAGACTGATCCTTGGATTGATGTCCAGCAGACCTACCATCAAAGTGGAAGAAGTGATTGTGTTGGTTGATATGTGGTCTAGCGTCTGGAGCAGCTCCGACTGGGCCAATATTCTCCTCTAAGCCTCCGCCCTGTGGTTGGTTTCTCGCCTGGCCCCCATCCCCATTAATGTTCAGGGATGTCCGGCATGTAGGACATGATGTGTCCTGTTCAAGCCATGAGCGCAAACAAGAGCTGCAAACACACAAACCACCATAAAAGTTAATCATTATATTACAACATTTATTTGTACAAAAATTTTACTTTCATTTTAGGGCCCCAGCTGCCTGCTATTCCTGAAGTCTCTCTTTGAGCCATCTTTATTCAGGTAATTAAAGAAAACTTCACACATACACACTCACAGGTCAGAGCTGCAGTAATTCCTGCATGGACTGTAAAATACATAGAAACAGCAACTTCCTTACTTGTGGAAGAGATGGCCGCAGGGTAGTTTGCGCGCTGTCAACATAGTATCCCAGCAGATGGCGCAATCATCATCATTAGCTGCCAGCTCCTCTGCAGTAGCAACAGCAAATCTGTGCAAAGTCCACAGTATATGCAAATATTTAGGGAACAAGTAATGATCAACAGGACATAGGAAGAATTCATTGGAGGAAAAAAGTGGGTTCAAAAAACAGAATCACAAAAGAATAACGTAAACATTTTATTTTTTTAAAAAACAGTCAAATCAGAACATATTATCACCTGGCCTCCATGTTGTTGATGACACGAAGGTAGTTCTTGTGTCGGCGGACACGGCGCTGGACCTCATGGAAGAGATAGCGCAGCTGCATGAAGATAACCAAGCTTGCCATGGACAGCCAGATGTTTCCAAAGAGCTAAGGAGAGAAATGTTGACAGAAAAAGTGGAAGATTAGGGGCATATAAAAAGACGCAGGGACGGGGACTAAATGTTTGGAATGCGACAAGCCTACACCCATTTCTGTGTCTTACCAGCATATGGATATGGTGCATGAGGTCCAGAAACAGCATAGCCAGCTCCATTATGAAGTCTGTGTAGTAGACATACGTTCCCTTACTCTCCCAAGTCCCTGGATGGTTCAAATCCCACAGATGGATGGAGTACCTGAGGGGTGAGACAGAAGTCTTTCAGGTCATGAAATATTGATGACATTTAGAGTGTAGTGGTAAGTGAGAAATCAATGCATGAAACAATTGTGCAAACACATATGATACTATAATGCAGACAAGATGGCCATCAGTAAGATGAGACAGCAATATTCTGAGTAACTAAGAAAACCTGGCAAAGATAAAGTAATAATTGCCACATAATGTTTCTGATGTATTAAACCTTTAAGCCAAGATGCATGTTTAATGTACAGTAGTGAAATAATCTAACCAAAATAACAACAAACCAAAATAACAACAGAAAACAATAACATCTTTTCAGGAGGTTAGTCACCTCAAACATGCAAAAGCAACAGCAGCAAAAACAAAATGTCAAACTAAAGTTACTGTATAACTGCACTGGCTGAATAGACTTGGTATGAGTGGCTGTAAAGTACTAATTACTCTCTAGGACAAAGAAGCCTTTCACACTAGAGGAAAACAAACAGTGTTGCTAAGATTACCTCCTGATTCTAAATTTGCACTGGCTATGTCATCCAAACTGCTGCAGTCTGTGCATGTGCATGCGTGTAAAGAGGCTTTAAACAGACTTACCGCATGATGACATGCCCTGTGCGTACAGTCACCAGCAGACACTGAGGAAAAACGTACATGTGAGAGTGAGGCAAGTCTTCTAGTCTGCTTTCCATACAGTCTAATACCAAATATGACATTACAGTGAACTTTAAAAAGACCATCTAAAAGAAATAGTTCAAAATCCACTGTACTTTGAATGCTGACAGTTTTTTTTTTGTTTTTTAAAATCATTCTTTCGTTTAATATCACACTAAATCTTACATAATCCCTTCTGGAAACAGCTTCTGTATCATATAATAGTTTCTTTTTCCCCCAAACAAAAAGCACAGTTGTAAAGTGAAAACACTGATAGTGCTTCCACTTCATCAGCTAGTCATAAGTATAAGAAGCCAGAATGCACAACACCAGGGAACTGAAACTGACACACTTAAATTAAAAGCAACTAATATCAATGCTATCAACTACATCTGTGCTCTTCATGTCATAATGAATATGTGTTGCATCAGACAAACCACTAAAAGCGCAACTAAACGTTACACAACACAACAATGATTCTGCAAAATGTGACCACTGTGTGAAAACTATTTTGTCTTATGGGGGGACTTTTTTTTCTTGCTTCAAGACATGAGGCATGTCTTTTTCAGTAAATACTTTGATAAAACGAAATGCAGTTTTTGCTTTCAACATGGTTTGGAAATATGCAAAGAATCACCAAAAATATAAAGGCCAAGAATCTTGGTTTTAAACAAGAATTAAGAGGCAGTTTTTGAAAGTAATGACCTATTTACTCAACTCTATTCAAGGTCTAGGGTGACCTGACAGCCATGTGGTCAGGGTTCATATCACATAAACACAAATGCCATCAACAATAAGTCCCTGGTTCAATTCCCAACCACCTGCCTACTCTTTTTCACCATATATCCTGTCTGTCTTAATTGCTCTTATTTAATATAAATAAATCAAATAATAAATTTACCATAAAAAAGACATAGCTTAAATGTAGACAATAACATGTAAATGGATATGCCCAAAGAAAACCTTAAAAGATGTAAAGACTTCACAATCACATGTGCAAAGTGTGGTCACAATTTCTTTGTCCACATAGCAGGACTCATTTTTTATGCAGTTATGACTACAGATTCTCACCTCAGCTGCCATAAAGGAGAGGGTGTGCATGCCATGGGAAGCTCCCAGCAGACCACACACTACAGCCAGGCCACAACAGTCCAGGAGCAGGGAGACCAGCAGACAAAGTACTCGCACATGGCTGTTCATAGGAGTGGAGGGGGAGAAAGACAGCTGTAGGGACAAAGATGCAAGTTATGAGTATACTGTGTTCTTTGCAGATGTCTCTCACTTCTAAAGCCCTGAGCTTTTGTGGGATGTTTTTTTTTAGAGATCCTGTGTTGGTTGGGGGGAATGTTGCTCATGTAGCCCTGTACAAATACAGTTGACTAGTTGTAACTATTTATAAACTTATAAAGAACATCCTTAGGCAAAGGATGTACAACAAGCATATTGTTTTTATGCTTACAATTTCATAGTATAGATTACTTGGTCTGTCCATGGGAAACCGCTAAATGACATACAAACAACGCGGTTAAAAACAGGAACATTCCTACATCAAAATAAAGAAAAGTCAAACCTCAAAGAACATACTTGTTGATACATTGCTGTGCAACACTTAATATGGGGCTCAGTAACGTACTCAAAGAGCACTTTTGCTGTAGTAACTTGAGGGGGAAAACATGCTTGAATTTTACCCTTCCAAATGTACACAACCATTTAAATCAATAAATACCCCACACACAAACCCTAAACATCAATGTGATGTCAAAACACTGTTTAAGACTGCAAACTGACAGCTGACACCGTCCAGCAAGTACAGAATACAACTTAAGGCTAATTACAAAAGAGCAGCTGAGGAACAAAAACAGGTTTTCAGTTCTACCCTGCAAAGTTTCATCATTATCTGTAGCCGTTTAATCTATATGTGTTATCTGTACCCCAAAGCTGGAACCCGCAGTGACAAGGAAACAGGAAGGAAGACAGCTGGGTGAGCACAACTGACTAAGAACATGAATAAAAGTGGATCTACGGTCAAAGCTGAGAGAAAGGAACAAAGATTACCACACAACTACATGTTTAAACACCGGCACAAGCTATTCAAAGAAACGGGTCTATTTTCACATAAACACGAGCAGAAATTACTTTCTGGTGTCAGTAAGCATTACATCATAGCTAACATACAAACTTAAAGTCAATTTTAAATGTGACTGCTTGCAAGAAGGCAATTAAATTTGATATTTTGTTTTCCCCAACATGCAGAGCACAGTCTGATACAAGGATATGTCAATGTTGCCACTGAAACTGTATCAGTAGTCAAACATGCCAGCACAAGGAACTATTAATAGATCCGGAGGTGAAAAGAGTACAGTTGTGCTCAAGACTTTTTGGTGGCATTGAGCTCACCTTTTAAAAAGGTCGCTATAGAGTGTGTGTAGGTTTGTTTATTAGGAGTCATCCAATGCCAGGTGTTTTATTACTCTGCATTTACTCTCAGTCCTCACGGGTAACAAGCCAGCTGCAAAAAAATGTAGGTCTAGTCCTATCATGTTAACTGTGTAACCTATATAGGAACCAGTTTTATATAGAGGGATTAAACCCTCCTATTTCCTTCAAATTTGTTTTATCCTTGGGTTTAATTTGACCCTAGCAATTAAACCTCAAGAAAACATCGTAATTAAAATTGTTAGCCAAGTTTATGTGTAAATAGCCCTCTAAATAAAACTGAAAAAATTATGTCAATGATGTATTTAGAGATTTTAAACACTGAATGGTGTCAAATTGACCCTAAAGATAATCGGACGATTTAAACTTTTTATCAGATGGCCTGTCTTTGTTGTGCCAAACATAGACGTGCTTTCACAGCCTGTACCTATAGAAACATACAGATAACAACACACAAACATGGCGTACATGACACACACTCCTGGCTCTATCTACACATATATATTGATGCTCCTCTTGCATTCCCGCCAACACTTGTATGCTTTACACAAACAAGTCTTGATGTACTCAACAGTGTCAATGAGGCACTTTTTCATTGATGCCATGGTAAAAAGAACAAAACCCTACCAAAATGAGCGCTTCTCCATTTTTGTAGTAAACCCTGTAACATCTCAAAGGAAATAAATAGACAAAGCATGTTCTAAATGTACACTTTTGCAAATAAGCCCTTGATCCTGATACTTGCTCAATGCCATACTGGCTTTTTCCAGTGACCCCAAAAGGAACTCAGGTTTCTTTGTATCTAAAACTTGCTTCTACATAGGAATGGTAATGTGGTAAGAACGTTGGTATCAGTTTCTAGCTGACATTTCTGAAGTGACATGTGCACCCTCCCGTAAAAAGCAACTTTTAGGAGCTTGATAGCTCTATAGTGAGAAGGGAACAATCTACAGATACCCATGACAACAGTGTCCTGTAACTTGACACAGAGATCCTTAGAGAGGTTTCTTTTCCAGACAAATAAGCTTAAAGAGTAGTTCTGTCACTATAAAACTAGATGAACTGACCTAACAATGAATAAAAAAAATCTAATGTTCCATATTTAAAAATCCACAAAATAAATAACTTGCTTCTGATATACTGAAATCTATTCCCTATGATAAGTCCCAGGAAATATTCCAGAGTTTGACATTTGTTACACATCTGGAAGCATATCATTGGTTGATGTAGTTATTCAAATTTGAATTGGCCTGATTCAAAATATTGACTGAAAATTGAGATAAGACAGCATTTGGGCTGTTGTGAATGTCAATAATTCAGTATATTTTTTTATTTTTGTTGTCCAGACCGTGATAAGTATCTAGGTTTGGGGCACTACAAAGTGTGAAAAAACAACAATTTCCTTCACAATACTTACATATTCAAAACGGTCTTTGCAGAGCTGAACCATGAGGTGGAGAAAGACCAGGGCAGAGAACCACAAGCACCACATGACCACCTCCTCCACTGTTTGCACGTTCAATACGCCAAAGATGAAAATAAACTTGTAGAAGATGAAGTTCCAGAACTTATCTTTGAGGTGCTGAGGAATAAACAGAGAGTGGATGAGATGCCTCTTCCTAACAGCTCTATGCTCAGTATAATCTGAAAGTATATTTGGTGCCTCATTTTGAAAGAGGTTTACAACCCCAGACATTTATTATCCTAACAGTACTAAATAAACACTCACCTGCTTCTCACTGACTCTAAGCGGCCCAAACACCACATACTGAATCATTTTAGCAATTAACATCAAGGAGCAGCAGAATGTGTTGACCAACACCTATGAGAGCACAGAGAACAAAGGGACCATTAGTTTCATCATCTTATCACACTCTGCAAACTCATAAAGTTGATGACACTCACCCATACAAAGAGACTGTCAGTCACAAGATACCACAGGACAGTTGTGGCCAGTTCTGTGTTACTAATATCATTGTTTAGATGCTCAAGATCCACTTCAGAGGGAGCTTGTGTTTCATCAGTTTCCAAGGCCCCAAACCCCGGGTCGGTTACAGTGGTGTAGGCGCTGAAGATGCTGCCAGCAAGCAAAGCCACACTCAGTGCTGTGTAGGTCTGCAGGCTGGGCCAAGGAAACCTCTCCAAAAACAGCAGAGGCATTGCAGTGGTCACGGTCCACTTCGAAGTGTGTGAAAATGGTGTCAGTCCAGCAACCTGTGAAGGCAGGCGTGAGTTAGCTCACGTTAGCCAAACTTTACAGAATTATACGTGAACATTACATAACAATGCTAGCATACGATCTGAGCTATTTCGTCTAAACATCTGCTATAGGATTCAACGCTGACTTTGAAATACACGGTTGGGGGAGGACGTAGTACAGAATTATCTTGTTAGTTTATAAGTTAAAATACAAAGGCTAGCCGGAGACGTTGGGTAACGCACTCTCAGTTCCCAGGCGAGGCTAACTTCCCATTAGCTTCTGAGCTGGGAAGGGAGCAAATTACAACCGTATTTAACGCTCGTAGGTGAAGTGTTCAAATGTTAGCATACACCAGCCAAAGAAAGTGAAAAAGGTGGCTCGTCGACCAAACTGGCAACTAATACTCCAGAGCAATACGTTAGTAAAGCCAATGCTAAATAAAGGGAGTTCACGCCCCTGACATTAGTTATTTACCTGGCTAACGTTACCTAATACTAGCTTACTTGTTAGCTCATATTAGCTACGTAGCTAGCCAGTGTTAGCAAGCACCGAACACCAGGCTCGTATTAAATCGTCACTTACAGTTTGTCACAAATTTGGTTAAACACAATATCCAGCGTCCCTTATCGTGTTTAGTGGTGTACTTTTAGTGCTGCAGCACTGAGGCCATCGTAGTTGACAAGCTCGCCATGTTTATTTCGCGGAGCAGGCAGCTGGCTGAAGGCTGGCTTTCTTCTTAGCGCAGGGTAGTAACGTCATCACAACAACTTTAAAGCCACAGTGAATAAAAACATCTTTTCACTTTGACAGCTCAAATAAAAAATATGTTGCATTCTTTTCTAATATTTAGCTTTAATTTCAGTTATGTCCTGGAGAACTATTTGAGGGTATAGAGTTGCTAGAATAGACGAGAAAAAACGCTTCTTTATTTTTGTTGCAAGACAAAATAAAGAAAAAAGAAAAAACTATACTTCACCTAAAATCTACACACATATCACACACTTTATTTAGCTAGATACTGAAACTAACCATCATGTTTTTTTTTCTTGTTTGTTTGTTTTTAAATGCCTGTGAGGGTGTCCTCTTTCTTTAAAAAATAAATAAATAAATAAATACATGTGTTTTAAATGCATTACATTCTGTGGCTGCTGCTCAGCTGGAGTTTTAAGGTTAGGATGGGTTTAAATCTATATTGTCTAGATCAAGGCCACGTGATCACTTTAACCCCATTGATATGTCCTGTGGAAACTACCAACAAACTCCTGTAGAGGCCGCTGTTTCTGAACTGTAGTCTCACTTAAACCTAAATTCAATATAGGAACTTTATTTATACAGGCCAGATGATTTTATTTTTAAAAAGCAAAGCTGCATTGGTACAGTTAAAAAAGTAATTACAATTAGAGAACAGGGTTACATGTTTTTATGATTTACAGCCTATAACTGCAAGTGTAGACTAGTTCCATCACAGTTATCTACTGCAGCAGGTCAAAGGGAACAAAGGTGCAAGTGTGCTATGATGTGATGTAATTGAAATATTTAGAACAATGTCACTTAATCAGCTAGTCAACAATCACAAGGCAACTTGTAAAAAAAAAAAAACTGGGAGGGGAGAGCATTTATCACTTACACACTCATCAGGAACACTCAGTAATGTGTGACATATGCAGCATCAGTTTACAGTAAAAGTGTGGTGGGAGCTGATCTGACAACACATGTGAGTATTTTTTTTCTTTGAATGCTACATTTATTTCAAAATTAATAAATTAGTCTAAGTTGTATGAACCTGCTCTCACAGTTCACTCTATAAACTTCAACTGAACCAGGTCTGCAACAGGCTTAAGTCCAACCTCAGAAACAGCTGCGCCGAGAGGATTTTGGATTCAACAGCTGCTTCACAGCAACTCAGGTGTGAGTCAATACAAGTTTAAAAAATCCTAAAGCTTTAACATACAACTTAGCTAATTACAGATAAAGGCTATAGTTAGTTTTGCAGGCAGGAGCATCTTCAGAGCTTTCTTTTAGTCTTTTAGGATTATGATATCACTACCGATTTTGAAATGACTATGTGCTGTGGCTCAGACATATCTAGATGTATTTGTTTTATCATTCAGATGGACCATTGCTCTTAAATAGATAGTGTAAAAAAATAAATAAAATGGAAAATAAGTATCATAGCAGGTATTTTTCATCAACCATCTCATCTGCTGTTACAGCCTCATTTCAGGAACAGCAATTACTGCAAATGAACATGAAAGGATGACATTTCAGCACAGCCGCAAACTGTGTTGAATTTACTTTGAAAACATGCTGAAAATCCCAAAGTGGTCAGTTTTTCAAGCCACACACAGCTGCAAGGGGAATTCCTACACAGCCTAAATGTATTACAAACTAAAACCACTGTAGACATGACAGTCTGGTGTAAAGCACATCGCCACTGAGGAACTAGGTGGAAAAGTGAGATAATGAAATCGTAAACTCTTACTGCCGGACTTGAGCAACTTCAGTAGAAGTAAGAATTGAAATTGAAAGCATAGTCGTACAGCTCTGCTGTCAGCCTTTCACAAGACGAATATGAGATAACAGGAAAACGTTCCACTGGTCTTCAAATCGAAACTGTGTCAATGGAAGGAGTCATTTACAAAATGAACGATGCTTCATTTCCTTAACAGTATTAACAGCAAACACATGATTGTGAAAATAAAAGATGATGAATGACGAGGGAGGATAGGCTCAAGAATAATTTTGATTATATCCCTTAAACCAAGGGTGTCGAATCCTGGTCCTCGAGGGCCACAATCCTGCAAGTTTTAGATGTTTCCCTCTTCCAACACACCTCATTCAAATGATCAGGATCGTTATCAGGCTTCTGCAGAGCTTGATGATGAGCTGATCATTTGAATCAGCTGTGTTGGAAGAGGGAAACATCTAAAACATGCAGGATTGCGGCCCTCGAGGACCAGAGTTCGACACCCCTGCCTTAAACGGAAAATGACGGTAATAATTAACTACTGAAGTAGATGTCCGTTGAAGGAGAAAAGCGAAATATGGATAATTACTGTCACAAAGCTAGAGATGATTACTTGAGAAGTAGGAAAGTTGAGCCTCTGACAGTGATATGGATTTGAAAAGAACTATGAAAGACCTTTGACTTTTGTGTCGGTCATACAAGATAATTTAATCTACAGATACATAAATACTCAAGTTGTCCCTGACGTGTTCTGTCATATATCAGCAGTAAAGACTCTTACCAACACATGATTAAAGAAAATTCTTATGAATGCCACCAGCTTATGAAAATACATCAAATGGTTAAGAAAGCAAGAAAGTTTATTGGCAAATATCAGTTGATTGACTAATTTCTTGTTGATTGTCCTCTGATTCATGTTCTGAGAGCCACGTCAGTGACGTTCAGAATGCCATGCTAGAAACCTGGTTCCTGTTAAATGTATCCATAAAGGGAAGTGACGCCTTGCTTAAACAGCACTTTGTTTCGTTCTTCATGCAGACACCACAGTCAGCACATACACTCGCAGCATGAACCATTCAGTGGAGCTGTCTTCTTCAGAGGTCCCTGAGGAGTTTGATGGTGGGACAGCAGTGGCTTGTGTGATCCTGGGTCTGTCCTTCCTGGTTGGAGCTCCGGGGAACCTGCTGGTGATCTGGACTATCCTGAGACATGTTAAGCAGCGCTCCCACACTGTAGTGCTCCTTCTGCACCTGGCTGCTTCAGACCTGCTCGTCCTCATCACCCTGCCTCTGTGGATCTACTCTCTGGTCCACTCCTGGGTGTTTGGAGAACATTTTTGCAAGGCCTTGGTGTACATTGTCTATGTGTGCATGTTTAGCAGCATCTTCTTCATCACCCTCATTAGCGTGGAGCGCTATCTAGCCATCTGTCATCCATTTGTGATGATGCGCTGGAAGACCAAGAGCATCATGAACAGATTTCTTGCACTTTTGTGGCTCCTTGCTCTGCTTCTGGGAGTGCCTGCCCTACTGACCCGGGCAGTGGATGAAAGCGATGGAGCTGAGCAGTGTCTTTCCATGGAAATCAGCTCTTTGACCCATGCAATCATCTTCTTATGCCTGGAGATCTTTGGGGGCTTTGTAGTTCCTTTCATCATTCTTAGTGTTTGTTACTGTCTTGTAGCTGTGCAGCTCAGGAAAATGACTTTCAACTCCAAACAGAAATCCATGGTTCTTGTCCACACTGTGGTGATTGCCTTCACACTGTGCTGGCTGCCTTACCACATTATTAACATTATTGATCTGGTTTGCATTCTAGGATCCGGCGCAGAACATGAATGTGTTCCGAAGAGTGTTGTCTTTAGCTCTGGTGCCCTTGTTTTCATCAGCAGTTCAGTGAATCCTGTGTTGTATGTCTTCTTTGCAAGGAACTTCCAAGGCAGTTTTGAGGTGTCCCAACTGGTCAGGCTGTTTCAGGAAATAACTACTCACACAAACAAACTCAGGGAGACGGCAGTACAACAACAGACTGGCCAGATGGCAGCAAATACACAATCAGAGCTGGTGTTGGACTCTCTGTGTGAGAAAAACATTGGGAATCCCTGAAGATGCGATGACAGGAAAATGTGACACACGTCTTTTGCAGTTAATTAGGAGACTACACTTTATTTGATCCAGTGGGACAGTGTGTTGTAATTTATATCATCACCACGTAGTGTACCATCCTGTTGTTGTTTCAGATTGACCCAACACAGCCAAACTTATGATTATGATCTTGTGGTTTTAGGAACATTTATAACTAATGGTTGTTGTTTATACTTTGTTGAAACGTTTTAAAATTTGTACTGTTCAGTGTTGTATAAAGTGGTTTGCAATTATAATTAAAGATTTGTTTGTTGTCCTGCTTGAGAAAAAAAAAGAAAGAAAAAGAAAATGCTCCACATTTCACTTTTAATGATTTAAATGCCTACTTTAAATTAAAATTAAAATACATTTCTTAAAAAATAAATACTGCAGTATTTTATATTAAGCATGAATCAGGTATTCCCACTCAGCCACATGACATAGTCTTTGGAAACACTATAGACTGACGGCTGTAATACCTTTGACTCACATATTTCAAGCATACTCTCTGACCCACTTCTCTCAATGAAAGAACCTCCTCCCTCTGGAATAAAACAACACGAGGGTAGTTTCTACTGCACAACTTTGTAATTTACTAATTTTACGTGCTGTTGTTTTTTTAACCTTGTGAAAACATAAATATAAAATGTGAACATACTTCATATCTGTTTCTGCACAATTTATACCATTAAGCATTCAAAAATAAAATGCTGTGAAAATTTGTAAAGTTTATGTAAAAATATTGTATTTTTTTCTTTTTTGTTGATGCCAATTAAAAGAAATTGTATTGATTGTGTTAATGATTTGTAGTTTTTTTTAATTGTGATGTCTACTACTATATACTTACTTCTACTATAGTGCAGCTCTTGAGTGAAATAAAACACTGAAAATGATCAAGGGCACTAGTTCTAAACCCTTCAGTAATTCTATAATTCTGATGTGACAAACAAAATAATGAACAATCACGTTTTGTAAATAGCTCTTTACCAGATATCTAACAGTGATGCTGTTTTTCATATGAGTCAAATTGAAAACTCTGCAACTTTTGCACATGGCCACTATATGTATTCTAATAATGTTATTATTTCCAGAGAGTTGGTCTCACTGAGGTCATTTCTGTTTTTAATTCATTTCAATTTCTGTCAAAGGATTTATTATATCACTCTTTAAACACTTTTTTTTTAAAACCATAAACCATGACCTGAGGTGAAAAAAAAAGGATTGTGCATGCATGAATCACCTCTGTGTGTCTAAAAAAGCCCAGAGAGGAAACCCTGCTCTTGTGCAGTCTATACTTAAAGGGAAGTGAAGACTTACTTGTACAGCAATTTGTCTTTCTTTTCATGCAGACACCACAGTCAGCACATACACTCGCAGCATGAACCACACAGCTGAGCTTTCTCCTCCAGAGGAAATGGCCCCTGAGGAGTTTGATGGTGGAACAGCAGTGGCTTGTGTGATCCTGGGTCTGTCCTTCCTGCTTGGAGCTCCAGGGAACCTGCTGGTGATCTGGACTATCCTGAGACATGTTAAGAAGCGTTCCCACACTGTGATCCTCATCCTGCACCTGGCTGCTGCAGACCTGCTTGTCCTCATCACCCTGCCGCTGTGGATCTACTCCCTCGCCCACTCCTGGGTGTTTGGAGAGGCCTCCTGTAAAGCCATGGTGTTCATGATCAACGCCTGTATGTATAGCAGTGTTTTCCTCATCACCCTCATGAGTGTGGAGCGTTTCGTGGCCGTGCGCTATCCCTTCGCCTCGGCTGACTGGAAGAGAAAACAAGCTCTGAATAAAGTACTGCTGGCTCTGTGGATTGCGGCTTTCTTGTTCAGCATACCTGTCATCCCAACTCAGGTTGTGGAGAAGGATTCAGATGGGGAGCACTGTCTGTATCGTCTGTACACCTCTGTGGCCCAGGAGCTGGTGTGTGTGCTGCTAGAGACGCTGGTGGGCTATATAATACCCTTCTCCATCCTTGTGGTCTGCTATGGCTGCCTCTGCAGCCGGATTACTCAAATGACCTTCAAGTCCAAACGCAAGTCCACTGTTTTGATTTTCAGTGTAGTGATTGCATTTGGCATTTGTTGGACACCTCATCAGATCGGAAATATCCTTTCACTCATCATCCTGGCCACTGAGGACTCCTTCAGTGATGCAGCACAAAATCTGGAAAGTGTCAGGAGCACCATGGCTTTTGTCGCTGGAGCCATGGTCTTCATCAGCAGCACCATTAACCCCATTCTCTACATGTTCGCAGCTCGCTCCTTCAGGAGCTCCCTGCGAGACACCGGCATCCAGAAGCTCTTCCGCCACATCTCCAGCACCTCCCCAGGTGAGGGAAATAGAGAGGTGTCCTTTGTGTCCAAGAGACAGAGCAACCAGACCAACAGCTCACATTGTGTGTCTGAATCGAAAGACCAAATGAGTGTGCTAATAAAAATGTGTGAAAATAATCCATCCTGACACTGAAATTGTTCGAGGTAGTGTCTGTGCTCTGTGTGTCTGTGTAGATATTTCATTGTACGTAGTATTCATTTTCTAAATGAAAGCAATTTTACCTGAAATGAAGCTAATTTTCTATGAAATTACAGCAGATGAACAAGATATCTGAGTTTGGCTGTTCAATGCTTGTCCAACTTTGTGAATTACCTATTTTACATGTTTTGTTTGTTGTTGTTTTTTTAAATTGTGAACATGTATTTATAAAAATGTTATATATTACATATGTTATATCCTTTTCTTTCTTTTCTTTACAATTTATGCCATTTAGCATTCAAAAATAAAACAAGTAATTAGATATGAAAAAGACTCAGTGTGAAGTTTATGTAAAAATATTTTTTTTTATTTTTTAGCTTTATAGTTTGTTTTGGGGGGGAGGGAGAAATGGTATTGATGATTATGTTATTGATTCAGAACTTTTTCTTTTTTTTTAAATTTGCCTGTGGGAACATTATTAAACAAAGGACAGCAGGTTTTCTGTTCTGTAATCCTGTGTGCACCACTTCTTTTTTATACCTATATATATACATGTATTTTACCACAGAAAAAAGTTCACGCAGGCCTGTCAGGACAGCTGTCTTGATGAAGATACGGCTTTAAAAATGTTTTTTGTCTTGCTGCTTTTATTTCTCCTTCCTCTTTAACGGTGAAGTGTAACATCCGTCAAGACAATCAGATTGCAACTGTGAACTCAAGTTGACAAACTCTGTTAAATCCCCATATAATGCTGTTTTAATCTGTTTGAGAATCCAAAAGTTACAACTAGAACAAAATTGTTTTTCACTCGTGACAGATTTGCTAACAGCTGTCCTGGTATCCCACTACAGACAAAAGTCGTGCTTTCAACTTCCCCTCAAGAAAAGATTGCCAAATGAAAAACTGCATGTTTCCTTTGTTCAGCAGCAAAAAGCGGAATCATGTCTTCATGTTTGCCACAGTGTTATAAAACTGAAACTCGCAGTTTGCAGCAAGATATTTCAGTGTCCACTTATGTACTGATACTTTTAAATGCACAGATATTCATAACTCACTCTTTTACAGCAGGTTGCCAGGACGGCACAGAAACTGATCAGCCAGTAGATGGCAGTGACAGCTGCCTCTCACACCTGACTGTGCTTTTGATAATTGAGTTTTAACACAATTTCAGTGTGTTGCCATAATAATATTTTTACTTCACTTTTCCCACTGCATGTCGCAGAGGTGGAAGGAACCAAGATTTGGCACTCCTTCTCTATAGTTTATAAAATTTTCTTCAGAGTTGATCCATGACGTATGCCCCATAACTCTGGTCGTATAAAGTATATACAGAATACAGAGCGAGTAGCATGACACTGCTGTGGCTATAGCTCTCTGTTCTGGCAATGACAGAATCCCTGATAGAAAAATACAATGGATAGACAAAATTAGAGTACAAATATGCCAAATACACAGCAGTATTGATGACATGCTACAATCCTCTTAGTCTAACTCACTGACATGAATTTTAGTTTGATAAGACTTCACGCTCTTTTAGAGAGCAACAAGTCCTGCAAGTTCAGACATCTGGAAGAGCTGACATTCCATATTAATGATTTTTTTTTTTTTTAATGTGGGGTGTCATTTGTATGTTGTGGCTCGTGAAAATGATTTGAACCGAGGATTGAATAAACCTATTGTGACAGCACTTGTCACTTCACTGGATCCTGATTATTAGTGGGTCAGGATTATTTTTACTGTGACAGCGGAAAATTACAGGGTGTAAAGGGTGTGACAAAGATGAGATCACGCAAGAAAACGTAGCCGACTGAGACATGTTACTTATTTTCTCACAGAATGAGGAAGAAGCATAAATAATATGATGTGGGCCTCTAGTGTGCTCATTTCACAATTAGTATATCCCCCCATACTTAATACATTTAGGTTGGGTTTTAAGTGTTGCTGTATAATAAAATATTGTGGCCTAATTAACTACAAAGGTAAAAATAATATAGGCACACATATAACATTGGTATTTAACATACTGTGACACAGTGAGGTCACAGTAAATTGATCTTTTTTTCCCCTTTAAAATGTGATTACTATAATTCCTTTAAACGTAAACCATACTTACCTTTTGCTAAAGATACACCACAGGAGGAGACCTGCCAATTGGTGCAACTGAGCCACAAGTCTTAACTACCCTTGAAGTTTACAGAGCAGCAATGGTGGCACTTTTGCCACCGGCATCCTGGAAGGCCTGAAACTTTACACCACATGGAAATAAAATACATCATTTAGTACACAGAAAGTTGTTTTCTGGGTACAGCGGCGGCTGACACAAGTTGTCATCTCAACTTCTAATCATACCTGATGAAGGAAAAACTTAGCCTGTCACTTTACTGCCACCGACAGCGTGCATGTATGAACATGCACACTATGTGACGTCATGAAGATAAATGTTCTTTTCTGTGGTGTGCTGGAATATCCTTATGGATGTAAAATTTCAGTTCCTGACTTTTGAAGTGTGTGTCCCTCAAGTCATCAGACTGATTCAGCTGGAAATAGTGATTTCACACAAGGAAGGAGACACAAGGAATTACTCTCGAGATTGGAGGATTTAATTGAGTGAAAGGAGATGAATAGACAAAAAGCCTTGTATTCACTGCAGTGAGTTGGCCCATAGCGAGCAGAGAAGGGAGTGTCACGAACAACAAAACACGGCATTCTGGGAACTGGGCCAAAGACTAGTGAAAACTCCACCAAGCCAGTGGGGACCTGTGAAGTTATATTTTGTTTGTTTTGATATGCAATGTGTTGGGTGTTGCGTGTGCATCACTTAAAGTTTAAATGATGCCCATTGCAAGAGGACAACTTTGATTTTGGAAAGAAAATGACAATATGTCAAATCAGTGTAAATGCTGCAAAATGTCATTTTAATGTTGAATGAGCTCAGGTGAAGTGAAAAGCGACCACTAGCTGCCGCAATATTCATTGTCTACAAGACCTCTGATGTGTACTGACAATAGTAGTTTCCACAATCAATGATGTGCATCAAACCAACAGTGAGGCATGAAGCAATTCTGATTGGTTCACTTTGGCCAAAATGCTGCTTTTACACAAGGAAGGGGAGCACTTGTTGGAGACATTTAGCATATGAAGAGCTCATTTGCAAAAATATATAACTCCATTTTTGTAGATTTTCAGAAAACTTTTTGTTGTTGTTATTGTTTGCTTGAGATAATATCAATCAAACTGAAGTTGAGTGGATTTGACTCAGTAGAAATAACATGACAAAAATATAGACAACTTAAGTTTGATTGATATTGTCTCAGGTAGACGATGGAAAAGTGGGTTTTCTGAAGGTTTGTGAAGATGGAGTTATCTGTTTTTGCAAATGAACTCTTCCTATTTTCTGTGAGGGCAAGAAGTTCTATATTGTCAGAAGCATGATTGTGTATGTTTGTTTGTTGTTGTTGTTGTTTTTTTTAAATTATAGGTTTGATGATTTTGTTTTGGGAAAATTAACACAAAAGTAATTTTAATGGCAAAGAATAATGCTTTATAAGCACAAACACTTTAACAATAATAACAAAGTCTACCCATGGTGTGTGTGTGTGTGTGTGTTCTTCACTTACCACTAGGCTCCTGTTCATTTTTCCTTCACTATCGCTATCATAATCAGCAGGCTACACGGACATGCCTCATGGAAGTAACGCAGCTCTCTTTAGCTGTACTACTTCCTGATTCAACATACGTGACCAATGAGATCACAGCACTCACCTCATCGTCCCGCCCTCACCTTTACAAACCAGCCAATAGACGCCGCCGCTGTGACTCGTCTCGCACAGAGGCCGAGCCACACAGGTAACTCGGAGAAAAAAATAGAAAGGAGAGGAGGAAAAAAAAAAAAGTCCGGGGCTTGTTATGGAGTTCGTGTGAAAGGCACACGGATTTCCACCCTTCTTTACCAGTTAAACCAGTATCTCTGGATAGAACACTCTCAAGTACAGCAACAGGTAGTGTCTCTGACCGCAAACTCTTCCGTGACTCCTCTGAAAAATAATCTCTCCCCCTGTTTCTCTCTCTCTCCGTTTATCTCAATTGAGTTTCCAGTCCTTTTGTTCGCTCTTCTTATCACTTGGAAAAAGGTGAACCCTCGTGTTATTTTTATTTTAATCTTTGCTTTAATTGTAGTTTTTACCCTTGTGGTCCCTGATGGCTTCGCACAGTGATACTCTGGTGGTGTTCTTTGGGGCAACAGCTGGTGCAAATGGGGGTAAACTGGGTTCGGATGAGAGGGAAATAATTCTCTTGGTGTGGCAAATTGTGGATCTACATGAGAAAAAGGTACGGACCTTTCTGACCCCTTCGTTCGTTGTACGGTTTCTTGTGTAGCCAGAGTGTTTGTGGCATAGTGTCTACCTGTAGAGGACCAGTGTTTGACATTTAAACCAACACGGTGTTTCTCTGTGTAGCCGTCTGTCGTGCTAGCTAGGCGCTACATCAGCTCTCCGGCGTTAGCTCACCTTTTAACAGGTGTGCGAGTGAAATTTAACGAGCAGCTGAGAGATGTGGCTTCACCCAAAGGAGAAAAAACACACCTTTTTGGTTTAGCATGTCAGCTTGTCGATGTAAACGACGCTTTATTTTGACAATTAAGTGCTTTTTGTGCAACTACATTGTCAATTGTATGTTAAAGAGTTAATTTTCTTGATGTGGGGGGTGTCATTGCTAAAAGTGGTCGTCTGCCAGAAACGGATTTATTGGGTTTATGTACATTCACAGCTGCTTTGATCTGGGTCAAAGGGTCATAAAGGCATTTGCAATTAATCTCATGACTTGTTTTACCTGTTCTTTGCTCTTCATTATAACCACTTCAGTTCTTTTTACAGGATAAAAGGCTTTAAAGAACCAATTCAACTCATATCATGCAGTTTTCTACTTGCCAAAAAAGTACCTCGTGGCCAAAATGCTTTTAATGCATCAACTTGACTTCAGGTTTATGTTTTCAAGATTATAGCCCATAGGATAAGAACGTGCAATAACATCTGTAAATCAAGTTAATTGTCGTTTAGTTTCCAAATATTACCTTAGATTTTAGACGTATCAAACACATTATCTGCCTGATTATGCAAATTTTTTTTTTTTTTGTCGCAATTGTTTGGTTGCAAGAACCAATAAAGTGTAGCTTTGTTTTTTACCAAACACTTAAAGTTTTGTGCATGTTGTGACTGTTCGATCCAGACAAAAGCAGCTGTAGATGTATATAAACTGGGTGATCAATTTTTGGCAGATGATCACTTTTTTTACATCAGTAATTTCCGTTAATTAGATTTTTTTTTAAAACTGGATTCTGTGCCATGAAATGCTAAATCCCTCCACAGGTCGGGGAGCTTCATAAATGTTATGTTAAGCCAGACTCTTTGGAGCTGACAGACCAGTGTAAAGAGGAGATAGGACTGACTCTGGAAGACATAGTCAAAGCTGAGCCTCTGGACAAAGTTCTGCAACAGGTGAGTCTCACCGATCAATATCTAATTCATCTCCACAGGGAATATTCATGTCTTTTTAATTTAAAAAAAATAGCACATTAAAGTTGTGGTGTGCCGCAAAGTTTGAAATCTTTCACCAATGTATTCAATTTATACAGTAAAACCTCTGTGCCGTTTCTAACATTATAAGGAGTTCAGAAACTTATTAAACCAAGAAAACTTTCCTCTGACAGTTTTTGCCGGGAGCGAGATGTGACACGACAAGCCTGACTGGGGTATTAAGCTGTAAGCTAATGTGAAGAGCGTCAAATTTCCCATTTGACCTTTGAGAATAAATGGGCCTCCACCTGGCTGAGATGTGTCATTGGTTCGGCCTTGACAATTAAACTCTGCTGACAGTTTTGTAGAAGCTCAGGAGCTAGGATGGGCAGAGCCTGAGGTGTCTGGAGATAAGGAGGAGTCGCAGGTCTAGTCTTGTCTCAGCCTGATGCACGCTGCAGACATCTGGAAGGCGGAATGTTTACCAGGGACCGCACCTCTGTTTTAGGCTGCAGGACGGAGAGGAGGCGATGCTTGTCAGATCAGGGTCTTTACCTCTGTATGACAACATGTGAATTTGCTGTCTTGGTCCTCCCTGTCACAAAGTTTATTTTGACATGAGTGCTTATGTTGCCAAACATGTTTTTCAGCCACCCTTGCAGTGGTGTTTGTTTGCACCGTTCTTACCCGTGCAATACTTTACAGTTTGAAAACCTCTCATTATCATGCCTGACCAGTGTGTTGGTGTTGATATTAGTGCTGCTGTGGAATGAATGCAGTGCATGCGCTTTCAGGTTTGTTTGGATAATCTATTTTCTTGTCTCTTTTTCTCATATTCTTTCTGGGGCTTTACAGCAATGATGTGGTTATTAAATTCAACGCGTAGCACACAACAGTTAGAATTTCACAGGAGTTAAGCCTGAACGCCGATGTCATTTGCGCCTTACGCATACATACAGGGTAAGACTTCAGCCTCTCTAGGTTAGATTGTGTGCTGAACCTTCAAATATTAACCCAAGCAATCAGTTTGTTCCTCTCATACCTTTGTCTCACTGCTAACTTTCTCTTACTATTGGGCACTCCAAGATTAGTTTTATCCTGGCTGATACGGGGGAAGAAAAGCAAATCAAAATTGTCCGAATAGTTGGAAGCGTTGTATGGCGCTGCAGTTTAAAGCACATAGTTCAAAGTTGTTTTTGTAAATGTGTTGGCCCGTTCCAACTTATTCAGCAATAGACGGGAAACAAGCAGCTGTCTCTTATTGGTGGGCTTGTCGTATTGACCTGTGTGGTCTGAGCCCCCAAGGACGTCTGTTGCTTTTCTTTGGTGAAAGATTTATTAAGGTAGAGAGAGCTGGAGAGATTAGCAGGGCTGTTATACACTCGGCTCCCATGTAGTTTGCCAGATATACGCCACATCACTGTGACAGGGAACGCCTAATATTTAGCATTTGGGTTTGCACGTGTTTTTGTTGCTTTACATGTCGGTGCCATCTGAGAAAGAAACCACTGTCCATTTTCTGTTACATTCAGTCACTGTGTCAGTGTTCCTGCATGTGGCCTACTGACATGTTTTGCATAGTGCTTTTCCCTTACACAGCAATGATTCACATTACGAAATGAGTGCAAACTATATGTTTATTAAATACTGCAAATGCCCCTACTTTAAGTTGTAAAAATGGATATCAGGGCATGTTCAGTCCCACCTGATTTTTTTTTTTCCTCAACCATGCGCTGCAGCTCAGGTTGATTTGCCCTAAAGCTCCCACATTATGCTGAACTGCGATAGAAGCTCTACAAAGCTGAATTTAAATAACATGAATTAAATATTAACTTTTGTTTCGAGCTTCCTACTTCCAGTGCATGAAAGTCATTATATGGCAGCCAGATCCAACAACAACACGTACCGTTTATTTTCAAGCCTCTCTATTGTGGGATTTGCTATTGAGATGTGAGTTTTCAGTTGAAGTAGAGCAGTCAAATGTCAATCCTAAAAATACACATACAATCTGAGTTTTAATACTAAATTATGTGTATCAGGAATAAATTGATGTATAAGATGATATAGCCGACATCCAAGTACTCCAACATGTGTTTTATGATTGCAGCTGTGACGCTGCAATCACAGTAACATATCACATTATGTTGCATACAGTTTGTTTTGGTTCTGTGCAGTTGACTGATGGACGGTTTAGCTGTAGTCACGCTGCTGCTGACTGTACAGACTTGACTTCAGTCGGGGCACTGACAGCATGTTGCAGCCTGTGGTGTGTTGCATGTAATGTGAGACTTAACAGACATGGTTGTGAAACATTGCATTTATATGCTCATTATCTAAAGATTTTTCAACAGTTTTGGACCATAGCCAGAAGTCTTCTTCCCAAATTACACTTTGATTTAAGTTACTAATGCTTGGCGCTCACTTACAAAGGGAGCCATCTTGTGACATGGTTCACATGTTGGTTCACATTAAAGATGTTTCACACAACTGGGATTTTAATGTTTCAGTTAAAGGTTGCACAACACAAATTGCTCTGATTTGCATCAACACACCTAAGACCAGAATGTCTAGCTAGCGTTTCTATAAATAGAAGATCTTAAAAGACGACTATTTTCCAGTACAGACCAACACATTGTTGAAAGGATGTAATTTTGGATCCCTTCCAGATAAAATAAATGTTTAGCTGTGACGAAGCTCAGTCGTGACCACTTTCTGGTCTTGAGCAACGTCCCACCCACAGCACCATCTGATTGGTTACCTGTCATGAGTAATAGTTAGTAGTTCGACACTGAGAGATAAATGGAGAAACTTTCCCTTTTATTTAAACATTTGTAAAACAAAAGTAATTTTTCACCACTAATTTTTTACTACAAATGTATATCAGTTAGAAAAGTTCATCACTGCATCACTGGTCTCTTGATTACAAATATTTGTGATTAGTGTCAGC
The DNA here is from genome assembly GCF_000690725.1 of Stegastes partitus. Classification (NCBI taxonomy): domain Eukaryota; kingdom Metazoa; phylum Chordata; class Actinopteri; family Pomacentridae; genus Stegastes; species Stegastes partitus. The sequence goes on along the minus strand of NW_007577858.1, from coordinate 544,324 downwards.
CCCAAGAAAAACACATCTGTTGACGAATGTATTTGCATTCCTGCAGAGTTTGATTTGATCCTGATAGTGCAGTGAGTCAACAGGCTCTGCTGTGTCAGAAGAGTTACTGTGTGCATGTTTGTGAATATTTCACATACTGATAACCAGTACCACCAGAAACCCTTTTTCTTTATCCCTTCGCTGCAAGACAAAGCTGAATTTCTTGTTTATGTGATGTTTAGGAAATTAGGTCACTGCAAACTAATAATAAAGTTCATATAAACTCAAGGAAAGGTACTTTATTTAAGGCAATACTTAAACTCCAACCTCCAAACTTGTGGCAGAAGATGGCCCCCATAATTTTGGCCCAGTCACAAAAGTTACAACACTTTGTGTGACAAAACATGCTGCAGTGTAAGTGTGTGTTTAAACAGTTGCCAAGAGGGACTGCCCTGACACTCCTTGCTCCTCTTATCGGAGTTTGTTTCAGCCACCACCGCACTACCTCACCTCTGCATACAAACAGTCCAACTACGCCGGAGAGAGGCTCTGATAGGATCGTGTTCAAAGGCCGCTTCCTCCCCCTCATCTATAGAAATGCCTTTCAGAGGGAGAGCAAAACAGAAAGTTGCACCAGTAAAATATGTGTGACTCCTGAAATCATTGAGCCAAGTGTTCCAGTAGCCATGCTAACCCTGTGTGTATCGCCAAATTAATTTTTTATTTATTTATTTATTTTGACAGCCAGATGTTCACTTTTTTGGCAGCATGTTACAGAAATTACACTTGACAATATGTTGTATTTCATATCTTGCACAACAGTCCTTTCACGTTAATGACTATAGTTACTTCTTACTAGATCGTGCCCACTGGAAATTAAATATATCCAGTTTAAGTGGAAGCCATGACCTTTTTTGTGCTCACTTTATGATGTTGGCTCAATGGCCTGTTGCCTCTACCTATCAATGCGAGATTTGTCTCCTGCTCAGCTTGTTTGCTCTATCTAATTGTGGCTTTTGACGCCAACAAGAAAGGATGAGGGTGTGTCGCTGGCTCTTCTGTAACATTTGCTTTGCTCTCAGTAATCCTGCTTTAGTAATAGGCCAAGGTGGGGCTGCATGCACAGCTATGAGCAAACATTAGTCCTGTTAACACCGTAAACATGAAACTCTGCTGTATGGCTGAGCTTAAAATGTGCCGTTAAGCTAATCTATAAAATTTTGGCGTGTTGTAGTTTGGGATTTCTGTGTTTACTGTCAGAAAAATGAAAGCTTCAAGTGTTAAGCTGAGGGGAGAAATATCTGCTTTTGGCTTCTTTTTCATGTGTAGAGTTGAACATTAAATGAGGTGTGTGAGGATTAAAATTTTGACCAAAGGGATCTGGATGAACAACAAATAGCCGGATGTCTTTTATGTTTTGTTGCCCGTAACCTGCATAGCCCCTAAATTGTTCCTGACATTCATATACTAGTTAAGTATTGCATGGTCGATAAGTGCACAGACGAGCATGTGGTATGTCCTTCACCAGTTTTAACTTCTGAAGTGGCTGCTCTTACACTCAGTTTGTTGGTATGAGGATGTGAAGCATCCCAGCAGATCCATCATTATCTGGTTGTTTCTCTCGTGATGCTGACAGTCAAATAAGCACTATTTTGGGTCTCAATGCAAACACTGTGGTTTCACTATGTCAGTAGCTCTTAGACAATAGAAAGTCTCTGCAGTGTCACTCTAAATGCATGTAATGTGGTTTGACAACACACATGGTGCTGCAGGCCTGCTGGTGTTCACGAGACCACACTGTAAATAACCAAACTGCTTTTTTTCTTTAGTGTTCTCAGTATTTAGTGACTCTTTAGTGTTTCTGTCCAGCCATCTTAAGCGCCCCTTAATCTAACCCTGAAGCACTTCTTGTCTTGTTAGTAGCTGGTTGCTGCTGCCAGATAGCCACATTTCTCTGTGACTGTTAAGTAGCATGCCCCAACACGCACCTCTAATATACTCTCCCACTGTCTGAAGGCCTGTCATAGCCAGTGGCCATGTGAAACTAGTCAGTCACTGGGTTTAAGGTGGTCCCACATCCAGATGGTGAAACTGCTCTTCCAGAAGTAACTGTGAGTGTTCAGTTAAGGCCAAAGGGAAACAAACAGTTAATGGCGGTCTCCATTGTGCGTGGGAACATTGTGTGTCATTCAAGTCATTATGACTTAAGAGAAGTTTCAAGATGTTCTTACTATGCAGTGATTTGTGTGGGTGGGTCCCCACATCCTGTCCAAACACTCTGTGAAAGTAACTATGGCCTAAATGGATTATTCTGATATCCATTATAAGGCACCTGGATTGTGACAACAAAAAGAAGAGGCTGGGCATGTTGGTCAGCATGAAAATGTAAGTGAGGGAGGGAATCATTTTTCTTAAGTTTGACATCCAAATTGTTTGTCAAAGTATGTTAAGTTTAAGAAACAATATTCCTTGACCAGCAGCTTGGTTTAACTCAGAACCTTTTTTTTTTTTTTTTTTTAACTATCCATAAATCAGCTCCCAGTTGTATTTGAAGGGGTTACTAATATTGCTGATCTTCTTGAGAATTCACAGCTTTCACGCATTTAATTTTGTCCGTATGTGACTGACACCCAGTGAATCAATATTCCTTGACCAGCAGCTTGGTTTAACTCAAGAACTTTTTTTTTTTTTTTTTTTAACTATCCATAAATCAGCTCCCAGTTGTATTTGAAGGGGTTACTAATATTGCTGATCTTCTTGAGAATTCACAGCTTTCACGCATTTAATTTTGTCCGTATGTGACTGACACCCAGTGAATCAGAACTATACACCACTACTGTCTGTCTGATAGACGAACGTGTTCGTAGCACCTTCCAGCACACATGCTCAGATAATTGGATTTTACAGAATGCAACACAGTGAGAAGCCAAAGTAACTGGTGAAACATTTAGCAAACAAAGAGTCTTAGATACTTTTCTTATGAACTGGTCGACCAAACTGGTGCAAAAAGATTGTCCGATATTATTCTTGATTTGACTAGAGACCTTCAGTAGTGTCCCAGTGCTGCTCCAAGTCTGTAACTCCTAAAGTTGGAAACTGCTAGCTAGCATATAACAATAGTTTTGTAATGTTTGAAGGCATTGTTGTTATGATTTTAAGTAACTGGAAAAGAACAACCACCGTATGGCTGCCTTCGAAGGTACTTCAGGTGAAATCACAACAAAATGATTCTCAGAAATGCAGTGTTCCAAATGAAGAGATGGCCTCTGTTGGCAGTGAAACACAGCCAACAACAGGTTGACATAATAAAAGAGATGGGACTCGCTGAACCCGTGATTGTTGTAAATAAACATGAATATGTGGGATGTGCTGGTATTTAGGACTGTGTGCTGTAGACATCAGAGTTTACGTAAAGTGGAGACAGGCAGGTTGGACTTGTATGGGTTGTTTTTTTGCTCTTGTCTGGCTGTGACTGTTGGTTGTGCAAAGAGAGAACTGTGATCCTGGTGATTAGTGGTGTGATCATTCCTCTCCTTTGTCTGCTCCCTCCCTCTCACGGCAAACACTAAAACCTGTTAGACAAGACTCGTTCTTCATGAGAAACAGTCACATGTCAAAAACACGACCTTCACTTTTCTGCCTTTAGATTCCAAGTCCACTGTTTGATTCTCACTTTGAAATAGTGGATGACAGGTCATTAAATCAGATTTGAACAATATGATGTTAAGCTATAGAATGGCTGCAAATTAATTAGTGAAATATATCAAAATAAAGTGTTTCATGTTTTGTTCTTTATTTTAAGATACTTTTGGATATTTTAGACATGTTCAGATTTAATATTGATGGTTCTGCCTTGATTAAAAAAACAAACAAAAGACATGTTTGATTTTTTTTTCTCTTCTCTTTCCTCTCTGTTTCAATGTGCAGTTCCAGCAGTCAGTGTCATCAGAAGTGAAGTGTCTTGGCAGGAGCTCTTACACACTTTGTGTGAACAGTCCTCTTGTCATTCGACAAGCCCTCCACCCCGAAGCTTCGAAAAAGGTGATTATTCCCTCTTGCGGGCACATGCTTCATGGCAAATATATATATATATATATATTTTGTTGTTATTTCAGACACATTTGCTTAATTTTTTATTTTTTTGCAAATTGGTAATCACTTGCAAGTTAAGCTCCCACAGAGGGTGTTAGTAAATCCACTAAACCAGCTAACCGTTGCTTTCTGTGTTTATGGTTTCAATTATTTGATAGTGTGTGATAAAATGAAAGCCTTCCTCCACTCATACCCGCTCTCTAGGAATTCTCTCTGTGAACTTTGTCTGTTAGCTTCCTGGTATGTCCAACATGCATATCAGATTTCTTTACTGTCATACTGCCACACTAAATAGTTTTGTTATGTTTCTTTCTGTCTAGAATCTTGTCCTTCCTGAATGTTTCTTCTCGTTTGTGGACGTGAGAAAGGAGTTTCACAAATGCTGCCCAAATGCCGGCCCTGCACAGAAGCTCACGCTCACCTCCATGTTGGAATGTATCCTTTGCCAGCTCGCCAAAATCAGAAGTGTTAAAATTGTTTTGATAATTAGAACGCCGTATATAGGCTTTTCCTTAAAAATACACACAAAGTGTACGAAAATAAAAGGATGTAAGTGAAAAATCTTTACTGCAGAAAATGTCAACATGTCGTACAAAGTCAACAAAAACAGCTAAAACTGGGCAACAGCCTTAACCGTACGTGCAGGTGTTGGTCTTCCTGCTGTGTCGGAGCAGATGATGGGGGTGAGGGAGGTGATGAGCATGGTGCAGCTGACACTGTGCATCCTGGATGAGCCCTACAGTAAGTAACTGGCAGACTTTGTGCCTAAAATAGACTGACACTAAACTTGATGCCAAATGCCTACCTTGGCACCGTTAGTAGCTGACCCTAAACCCTGTACACAGGAAGCACAAACATAATGGACGATAGAGCAGTGAAGTGACGCACACTGTCATCCACAGTTCTTAGTGTGTCTGAACATACTTTTAATGACGTTTTTATATAATCAGCACAGTGACAGAACACAAACAGAAGCCGCCGTAGTTTGATGATTATTGAAAAATGTCTTAATCATAGTCAGAAACCCATATACTAGTTTCTTTTTCCATTGAAGCCAGATCTCATTCACATGTGTTGCAGCAGCAGACACGTATTCATCATCAGACAATTTACTGCTGGATAGTCGGAACTCAGATGTCTCCAGATATGTTGCCGTGCAGATAAATCAAACTTCAATCTGAAATTTTCCATCTTGACTGTGGCAGTCCCCTCTGGCTTCACCCTCTTAATAACAGCCGAGTATGTCTTTGGGTGTGATACGATACAGGAATGTGGTGTGCTTAAAATTCACTCTGCTTGGCAGAATCTTCACTACATGCGAGAGAACATTGGTTTAAACATGGGAATCCAACAGCGCCTCCCAATAATAATAATACAATTTTGTGTTGTCTTTTCTTTTTTTTAGATCACAAGTTTAGCTGTGTTGAAACTGTGAAGTACAAGTTCGACTCTGGCACATGGTATGTATGAACATTAATACACACAGTAGACTTTATCTCAGTCCATCTCTGTGTGAGTTCTTGCCACAAGTGTTAGCCAGTAGTGTTGTTTACAGACTCACACCCCCCTCCCAACCTCCCCCCAACCCCAACCGTATTCAGACCTCAGACTCTCAGCATTGATTACAGCAACAAGAAAACCACAAGTGTGTTATTAAAGCTGTCCAACTTTGCCATCAAGTGCTTACCTGGATATCTAGTAGCAGAGCACCAAATCCTGCTGTTCTCAGAAAGCCAAAAGCCTATCACCTTGACAACCCTCTGACATTTAATCATGAGAGTGTGTTCCTGCGTTAAGCACTTAGTGTGAGTGGCCTCTGTTTCTGCAATCTGTGGACAATTTGTTCAAACATAACAAGAGTGTTTTTTTTTTTTTTTTTAATCTTTTTTTTTTCATTGCAGCCATATGCGGAAGTACTTTTAACTATCTGTGCTAATTATTGTTTCTTTTTTCCATTACTATCAGAGTGTAACAAATGTTTTTTTTCATCTTCTTTTTCCACATGGTGCTTTGTGCAGCAGTAAGACAGAGCCGGTGGACAGTGAGACGGTGATCAGAGCACGAGGGCTTCCATGGCAGTCCTCAGACCAAGACATTGCTCGCTTCTTTAAAGGCCTCAATATTGCCAAGTACGTTGGACTTCATGAGTCTCCTCCAACATTCCCACAACTCTAATGAACTTTATTTAAACTTCTGTTTCTGCAAAACATTTCAAAGTGCTTTCTGGAGCTTGTCAGAACAGGGTGCAGACTTTTCCTATATTTTCTGGTACTAGTCACTTTTGATGTTGTGTTTGCAAAGTCCATTAAAAAAAATTCTGTGTTTGTAAGTCATACAAAACACTTCGAGCAGTCCACTGCAACCTTCACAAATCAGTGTGGAAAATGTAAATCTTGGGTTTAAAGGCACTGCTCGTTTACTCAATGCCAGTGACGTTGCTTTGCTTGCAAGGCAAAAAATGCTACAATACTTGTAAAACGAATGACACTTCCATCAGCCCCAACTGTAGTTGTGCTCGATTTAGAACATATTTGCCTTCTCACACACTAAGATGGTGATCATTATAAACTAACATAGTGCCAACTGAACAACTGCTTTCAGTTTCAAAGTCTTAATTGTGTGCTCACCGTCAGACAATCACAGAAATGTTTTTGGAGATGATAAAGTAACAGTGTGATGTTTTGGGAAACTCAGTTATTTGCTTTCTTGCTGAGAGCTAGATGAGAAGATTAATACCACTCTGATGTCTGCACAGTAAATACAGTATGTAGCTTGAGCCAACAGCATTTAAGCACACAGCTCATTGCCTGGAAATGACACGGATGTAACTTAACTGCAAGGATTTAAAAATCCTGGTAGGCTGATTGTATTAGTTTTAGACAGAGCTAGACTCATTGTTTGCCCCTTTTTTGAACTGTTCCTATTACTGACATGACAAGATTGTTGGTATCCCTGTTAAACACAGTTCTGATGACCACACCAACCAAAGACAAATGCAGAAGTGAACCCAACTGTGGATCCGTACATTTAATTGTGTTACTTTGCATTAAGGTGTCTGTACCCTTGTGTTTCAGGGGCGGTGTGGCCTTGTGTCTAAACGCTCAGGGCAGGAGGAATGGCGAGGCCCTAGTTCGCTTCATCAATTCGGAGCACAGAGACCTGGCCCTGGAGCGCCACAAACACCACATGGGCAGCCGCTACATTGAGGTAAGGTTCAGCATTTATGTCTTGTTAACTCATACTGTGAGTATGATGTGTAGTTGTGGTATGCTTTAAAAATAGCTGCTTAGCCAAACTTTAGTCTCTTCTTTTAAGTCAATACCAGGCAGTGAATCTGTAAATGTCCACTTAACTCAATGACAATTTAATTATCAAGAAAATATCAGGCTTGAAATGACTTAAACTCAATAGTTGTGTTAATGCTGGGGGTTTTTTGGGGTTTTTTTGTTAATTGGATTTAAGATCTAAGAGTTGCTAAGTTGAGTTTAAAAGCATAACACAGTGCATGTCACCTTCATGAGGTCAATGATTTGTTTATGACTAAATCCTGTTTTCTTCTTGTCTTTTTCAGGTCTACAAAGCCACAGGAGAGGAATTCCTCAAGATTGCTGGAGGTCAGATTTCATTTTTTTTTTCCCCCCCAATCTCACTGTGGTCATAGTGAAAGCCTTTCTGTTACCTGAGGTAGCATTCTGTTTCGTGTCTTTCCTGCACCTTTGAGAAAAAACAATCCTCCACTTTCCACATCTGTAAAAGTGCAGCTCTGTAGTGACTGTAAAAGAGTAAAGGAAGGGATCTGTTTTGCGCTCGGGCTCTCTCTCCTATTACCCGTGTCTTTGCCTCATCCCAGCGACTCTCGAGCAGCTTATCTCAGACTAATGAAAGACGCTTTGTGAGGAGCGTCCCCCACAGCCCCCGTCCCTTCCTCACCTCCTCTTCCCTAGGCCAACCCCTCAGAGGCCAGTTGGAGAGAAATTTTACTCTGAGCTAACAGCAGCTCACCTGTTCAGTTCAGCCTTGAGCTGCTCTCCCCTGAGGGAGAGAGGGCTGACGCCCGGTGAAAGGACCCACTCAGAGCTGATACAAAGGGGGTGTGAAGAGACAAAGGCAGGCCCTGGGGCCTCTGGACCATTGAGCAGCAGCCAGGAGTAACATAGGACAGAAATGGCAGACAAAGAAACACAGTCACTGGCAGCAGATAACTTACAGTGGCTGCTAGTCAGACTCTGGACTTTACTCAGATGAGTTAAGATCAATACAGATTGACAGCACACTGGACTTTATGCAAATAGTTCAAGCAGACAAGACACGGTTGCATTTTTAATTTAATCGAAAGCAATAAACATGTAAACAAATGCACAATACAAAATGTTCAGTCTGTGGAGCCACAGCATTTACAGTTTTGGAAAATGAATTTTGATATTGTGGCTGTTTAATCTGGGAATTTCTTTCACATTTTACTTTTCAGTACAAATAATAAATATGGTCTGAGTCTCTTTGGTAGAGGTGAAGGAACAGAGACAATACTTAGATGTCTTATCTAGTCAATACTTAGACTAGACCTGGCCAAGTCAATAAGTGTTTTTTCATTAACCTTATATCCACAGTATTTGTTTGCATCATCACTGAAAGACAGTTGTGTCTTGTGATAAAGTCCTCAAAATTCTTCATCTGGCTGGGCTTGTAGTTTAATTTGTTCCGTCTAATTAGTACGTTCTGCACTGTAACTGTTGAAACAAAACACAACTGAACATGGTTGGCAAATGTATCCATACATTGCTGTGACTTCAGGCTCGACACCAAATGGTTTTACTTTCGAACTGAAGGGTTGACTCAGAGATAAAGCAAGACAATTTGTTTTTATGGTCTGTATTTGAATGGTCATATAAGTTAACATTTCCTCATTTTGCAGTTTTTGCAAGTCTCACCCTGAACCAGTCTTGTAGTAAAGCAGGCTAAGGAGGATATAAACAAAGGAAATAAACTTGAAACCAGATGCAGGTGACTATGTAATGGGAATGAAGCTGTCACTGGATGGTGACGCTTGAGATCATTACTTGATTCATTACTGGAGTCCCAGGTTATAAGACAGCACATTTTTCACAGAGTTTGTAGCGCAAACATTTCTGTAGTTTCCTTGTCGAAGGAGAAGCTTGTGTCCAGAGTGTGAAAGGGACATTTGGGAAATGAGATACCATGATTTTGTTTTATGGTACACTTTAATATCTCAGGATGTACTGATGTACTGGGCCATTTCCATTGAAAACACATCTATGTAAATGTTCAAATAGGTATATAGTTGTCTGTACTTGTGTATAGTGTGCATAAATAATGTTTTGAGCTCCATCAGAGCTCCTGGAACATTTTTATTTAGATAAACGTATCATTAAGGACCAAATATTGGTGTTTTAGCTGGGCAGGAATTGCAGAGGTAAACTTTTTAGCAGATTTACTATTTCAAACATTTACTGGATGGATTTTGTACCCAAAGTAACAAAGTACTGAGGTTTTGTCCTTACATCAAATCTTCCTCAACTGTACACTGTTTTTTATTTGCTAATTGCCAAATATTAGTAAGACCACATGCTAAACAAGCATGGAGTAGAATAGATTGAGACTCCTACAGAAAATGTACAATATCTTGATATACGAGGAGTGTCAGAAAAGTTTCTGGACTGGTGTCACGAAAGATATATTTCAAATCCAAACTACAAATTTTCCCCTTCGACGTAATCCCCCTGGAGTGTAACGCACTTGACCAGCCTTCTCTGCCACGCTGCCATGCACTCCTGGAAGGATTCTTCCGGGATCCTCCGCAGCTCCGTCATCACAGCCATCTTGATGTCGTCCACGTCTTCAAAACAGGTCCCCTTGATGACCCCCTTGAGCTTGGGGAAGAGGAAACAATCCTGCCAGGTGGGGTGAGTAGGGAGGTTGCTCCAGCACGGCGATGTTCTTCTCAGCCAGAAACTGTCGGATGCTCAGGGCATTGTGAGCAGGCACGTTGTCATGGTGAAGCAGCCATGACTTGTCCAGCCACAACTCTGGCCTCTTCTTGTACACTGAATGAAGCAAACATCGTAGGATCTCTTTGTAGACGTGCTGGTTGATCGTCTGAAGGGGAAAACTCTACTTTGTAGTTTGGGTTTGAAATCTATCTTTTGTGACACCAGTCCTGTAACCTTTCTGACACACCTCGTATATTGATGTCACAATTAGAAATTGGATACACCTTGACCATGCCCACTCTTGCTGTGCTGATAAAAGGAGATTTGTCCACAACAACATAAAAAATGTTAACCTTACTTGTTTACTTGTTTTAAAATGTGTTTTTGAGAGGTCTTAGGATGCGAGATGTTTCATCATTGCTTCTCTTGTGACTTCAGGTACGTCTAACGAGGTGGCGCAGTTCCTGTCCAAAGAGAACCAGGTGATAATCCGTATGCGAGGGCTGCCGTTTACTGCCACACCACAGGAAGTGCTTTCCTTCCTTGGTCCCGAGAGCCCAGTTACAGACGGTGCTGAGGGCCTGCTGTTTGTCAAGTATCCTGACGGAAGGCCCACCGGCGATGCCTTTGTGCTCTTCTCTTGTGAAGAGTACGCCCAGAATGCCCTGAAGAAGCACAAGCAGATCTTGGGGAAGCGTTACATTGAGCTGTTTCGGAGCACTGCGGCCGAAGTGCAACAGGTGAGTTGTTTCAGTTGTGCAGCCTAAAAAAAACGTTTGTCGTCAAATGACAAAACACGTGCCATTGTGTCAGTTGTCACACAAATGTCAGATTTTATTTACTCTATCTGGGAAACAGTTCTGGCGTCCTGCTTTACAGGATTCAAAACGATGTAGAAGAAGGTAGAGGTTGCTGGTGGTGGCATGTATGGAATAGGAGGTGGTCCTTTCAATAAAGGAACTGGGTTTTGAGCTCCTCTTTCTTAGACGCCTAATATAGGCTGGTGTTGTGTAATTGCAGAAATCAGTTTTAAAAACAAGGAAACTTGTGACTGTGGTTTTCTATTTTAGATACAAACATGTCTGTGTTTTCATTGACATAAATAGTAGGACTGTTTTGTACGTAACTACTTACTCTTCATGAATATATTGACAGGCCCGTGCATTTTAATTTGTTGTAACTACGGTGCTTGTGTAAGCCTTTTTATCATCTCTGAATAATCTGAAACAGTCCCCTTTCTGTGTATGATACTTGTCACTATGGGCTGAAGTCAATGACAGTTGCTTCCCCTGTCACAACGGTTTCCAAAGAACTGCAGTCATGACAACACAGTGAGCAAACATTATACTGGAAATTTGTGACAAAGCAATTGAGACATCCAATAAATTAGATGATGGTGGAGTTGTACAACTGATAGTCATATTTGTGTTTTTAAAGAAAATCAATCACCATGAGAATTAGTTTGTTTAGACACTAGTAGACCATAAGTCAACCTTTTTAACTTGTATGTTTTCCATAATTACATCCTGTATTGTGTCTCTACTTTGCATTAACAAAACATTTCAATGACTGTGGTGAAGCCGCTTGTTCCACTGCAGGAGTTCCTCTGTGAAGAAGAAAGCAAAATCAGATTTGTTGTCTTTTGATGGCAGAAAAGTTGATTTAGCCACTAAATTAGTTTGTTTTTTTTTCCAGGTCCTGAACCGCTACATGTCCACACCTCTGATCTCCACACTGCCCCCCTCACCCATCGTGCCTGTCCCAGTCCTCGCCACGCCTCCCTTCCTTCCAGCAGCCAGCAGCACTCGAGACTGCGTGCGCCTCCGTGGTCTGCCCTACACTGCCGGCATTGAAGATATCCTGGAGTTCATGGGGGAACACACCGTCGACATCAAACCTCATGGAGTTCACATGGTCCTCAACCAACAGGTCAGACTGGTGGCGGCTTGTACATAACTGTGAAGCTCCACGTCTTAAAACGATGTCAGATGATAATATGCACTCATCATTTCTCAAACAGTTGTGAAAAGACTGAACAACTGTAAAGTATGAAAGTATCTGAAGAGATTCACATGGTAATAGTGTTGTCCAAGTACAGAGAAAACTAACCGACAAGACACAGACACAACTGTTTGTATAATTATTCTTTCCCCCCCACAGATTTTCTTATTCCTTTCAACCTCAGACAAACTCACACATGCATGCCTTTTTCGTTTATTCTGACTAGTTTTTCTTCCCTGTGTGCAGGGGCGGCCCTCTGGTGATGCCTTCATCCAAATGAAGTCATCTGACAAAGCGTTTATGGTAGCCCAGAAGTGCCATAAAAAGACAATGAAGGACCGGTACGTCGAGGTCTTCCAGTGCTCCACAGAGGAGATGAGCATCGTCCTGATGGGGGGAACATTGAATCGCAGCGGCCTCTCGCCTCCACCCTGCAAACTTCCCTGTAAGTTAACCCACCAAATGAAATGTATTCAGGCAGCAAATACACTTGTATCTGTTTGATAGCAGTGATAGTTTATGAACCAGTATCAGGATTTATAGCTCCTTTGCTCATTTCACCGCTTTGGTCCAGATTTAAAATATCTCAACGACTATTGGATTGATGGCCATTAAATCTCATATAGACATTTACCCAAAGTTTACTGTAATAACTTCAATTCATCACCAAATACTGGCAAAATTACTGTCATTATCTTCAGCCTCAGCTGCACTTTGTGTTTCGTGCTAATTAGCAAATGTTAGCATGCTATGCTAAGATGGTGAGCATGGTAAACAGCTGTTCGTGAAAGCTGCTTGTGTTTCTATTGACTCAGCAGCGAAACCATCAGACATTAGATCTCTAAAATACCCAAAGCAAAGTTTGAAAAGTCACTTCAGGTCTGTATTTAAGTATTTACTGTTGAATATTTTACTGCACCACAGCCTGCTGGTATTTGGTAGGAACATATCTACTTTTAAGCTCTGCTACTGTGCACTGTCTGTGTTCTGGAAATAATGATGCAAGTTTGGGCTGTGTGAAGCGCAACTCTGTACTTTGCTCAGTTATGGCTCATATCTGTCTTTGCTGCTAGAGATTAGATTGGGAGCAAAAGAACGCCATCTTTTTTTTTTCTTTTCTGTGTCAACTTCTTTTTAATGATCATTATTTAACAATTGTAAATGCTTTTATTTTAGATTTATTAATTATTTGCAAAATAAAGGTGGTTTCTCATTTTCATCTGGGTTTTAACTACAGTTGGAAACGAGGTCATATTTTCTACACTAGATTTTACCGACTCTCACAGACAGCTTTATTGTCATGGTGCTGCCCGGATGCCACTGAGGGAGACCGTTGCTGCCCGTAGCCTCACACAGATAGTGGCTGTTAATATGTAAATACATCTGTACCATCATGTGTGTGTTTACATTGCAAGTATGACAGTCTGAAGGACACTTTAACAGGCGTACAACAGTTTCCTCTTATAATCTAGACCACCTATTTAAAAGTAAAATTGAAGATGAATGGTATATTCCAGACCAACAACAGTAAGCACTCAGATCTTGCAGAATATCTTTAGCAGAATACAGTGTTGCAATAAATTAATAAAGCTTCAAAATGTCATGTTTTTTTTTGTTTTTTTTAAACATCTGAAAGTCTGACTGCTTTTGCTTGAAAAGTATTAGGAATATAATAATGCTAGGGCTGCAACTAGTTATTACTTTCAATATTAATATCAACACATTGATCAGTCTGTAGAAGTGAAAAGTGTAGCAGATGACATCTTTAGTCTTAAAGCCCAAATATATTCTGTTTAGAATAATACATAGAGATAAAAGCAGTCAATCCTCACATTAAACGGACTGAAATGAAGTAAACATGCAGCATATTTCCCAGAAAAGCATCAACTGTTTATAAAGAAGATGGATGTAGCTGATGACATCACTCATTGGTTTGTGGCTTCAATTTTAAAGCCTCAAGTTTGGAATTTGTCCTTCGCCATCTTGGTTTTTTAAAACCGGATGTGTCCGGCAGCTGCTTGTCAGTTGTAAACTCTTGTACATTTACTCTAAATGGGGCCATAATTTACTAACTGAACATCGTGCTGTATTCAAAAAGTCTTGAAACTAGTGATTGAGACCAGAAACTTGTTGGGAAAATGTTAAATAGTTTAACAAATCTGTCCATCTTTTAAAAATAGTCTATGCAAATGCAACAAAGAATGTTTCTCAGTTTTTAACTGACTGGCTCAAGTCTGACCGCTGAAATCTAATCGGACACAAATAAATGGGACTTCGTCTTCATTACGTTGTCAAGCCTGTGGAATATATTGTGATGCTAGACATGTAGTTTCTGCACATAATATATTTATACTATGCTGGAATGGTAACGCGTCCTGCAAAATGATTCACGTGCTTAATACAATTTCACTTGTGGCAGGACTGTACATGCACTTCACACATGCATCTCTTTGTCTGTGTCTGTAGGTCTGTCTCCCCCCACAGCCTATGCTGCCTTCCCCACTCCACCTGCCATTCTGTCTGAGGCTGCCCTCTACCAGCCCCCTCTGTTGGCTGCTCCCAGACCTCCTCAGACTACTGCTCACAACCCCGCTCACACTCTGGCCTATTACCCTCCTCAGCCACATCTCTATATGAACATGAACATGAACTACACTGCGTACTACCCCAGGTCAGTACAGTATCAGCTACAGCAAACTGCTAAGCAAATGAAGGAGAACCACATGTTTACATCTCACTTTGCTTGTTGTCTTCTTCTCATTTGTTCTCCAGCCCCCCAGTCTCTCCCTCCACTGTGAGCTACTTTGCAGCGCCACCAGGAGCAGTGGCAGCAGCAGTTGCAGCTCAGCCCCACCCTGCTGCAGCCGCCGCCTCTCCTGTGCTGCCCCAACCCGGTGCCCTGGTCAGGATGCAGGGTCTGCCCTACAATGCCGGAGTCAAAGACATCCTCAGCTTCTTCCAGGGATACCAGGTCAGTACATGTAATGCTAAAATGAAGGCGGAGACCTTAAAGTGTGTTTGGGTTTTGAGGAATGTTGAGCACAAAGGTAATTTGTATGGAAATGCACCACCATATACAGCAAAAGGATGCTGGTTGAGATGTTTGGCCGTGTGATTCTCTAATATGTAAAGAATTTTAGGGCAGTACTTTAGTAAGTTCTGCTGAGCGTTGTGTTGGAAGAGTAAATGCTGACCAGGATCAGAGTTGCCAGTGTTTTTTTTTTTTTGCAGTGTTTTGTTACCTGTGACCTCCCATAATATTCTCCTCCTCATTATAAAGCTGAACCGTTAAGCACATTTCCATTGAAGCGTTTCATTGCAACATTCAACTAAGGGACATGTGTACACTTGTGCTCTTCCCCCTCCTCTTTGCTTCCCATATTTATTGCTGCCAGCCCAAGTTAGGTGGAGTCCCCTGAAGCAGGTATGAACCCTGATAGGTGTGGCCTCAGACAGTTTGCAAGCTGGGGAGGGGGAGGAGTGGGGTTTAAGGTGGAGGAGTTGTGTTGTTGTTGTTATTGTTGGGGCACAAATCTCTGGTCTGCTTTTGGTCTCTATTGCTCGTGTCATTTTGTAGTAGTACAACCCGTATACTTTGTCGTGTATGTGTGTGTATGAGCATCACATTCAAACCAAAAAAAAGAGCTCTTTTGGAGCTGGAGAACTTAAATGCTGTCAGAGAAATGTAAGTCCATGAGTGTACCGTGTGTGTGTGTTTGAGAGCTGACTCCAGTTCTGACTGTTGGCTGAACCACAGCAGTCGTATCCTTAATGGAGTGAGTGTGTGCTTTTCTGGCTGCAGTAGCGTCTCTCACACTGGCCCTGGGTGAGAAAACAGTTCCCACACCAACACCGGTGTCCTTTACAACACGTTCCCAGGCTTAATCACTGTGTGGTTCAAATGTAGCCTGTTCAGACAGTGTTTGCTGAGTGTGTGTGTCTCTGGTTTGGTTTTTTTTTTTTTTTTTTTTAGTTTTTTTGTCTTTCTACTTGAAAAACTTCATAGCATTTTTGAGAGCATATACATCTGCATCTTGTGTGTGTCTAAAACTGTGTACTGTCATGTGTGAAACCATGTGGCGCCCCCCCACCCTGACCCTCTGTTCATTATTATGCTATGTGTAGTACGCCCCTGACGAGTACAGCGGCGTGGTTCAGATGAGCGAACAGGCCAGGAGTCTGATTCAGCCCAAAGAATGGCTCTGTCTTTAGGGACTCACCCCAAGGTAAGAAGAGCCTCCAGACCAGAGAAGCAGAATGGAGAGAGGGGGCATTTCCTAGACCTCAATAACACCTTTTATGTTTTGGCTTTTGCACAGCGTCAGTGTGTAATGTAGGCTAGTAGCTTCAAAATGCCAGTAAATACTAACATGGTGATCTGCTGGGCAATTAGTCTGCTTTAAGGGGTGACAGCTTTTCAGTTGCTCTACTTGGCATATTTTAACTGTCAAATCACCAATTTAGTTTTTACTAGATAAAAGCCCAGTGGTTCAAAATGAGCTACCAAGATTCAAATGTTTTCCCAGAGAAACCTTTTGTTTTTTTTAGCTTCCTAAATATAGCAGTCATAAAAATCAACCTAAAAAATTGTCCAACTCAAATTGCTGCTGTGAAACAGTCTTTCTTAGGGATGAAACTCGACCACATAACACATCACAGGCCTGCAAGCCAATTCATAATTTGACAGGAATGCCCAATCTAGCCATCGAGGCTTAAACATCCTGACCCGGCATGTCAGCCTGCTGCTTCTCAGGCACGTCTGCTTCATAACCAAAGTCTTTCCTGCTGCCATGTTTGGGGTGCTGATTCTAGATTCTTGACAGACACTTTAGAGTTTGTTTTGGTGATATTTTTTTAAGCCCTTTTAGTGATTTTTAGACCAAAATCTGTGAGAAGATCATGGTGGCTGATTCTGTACTGTTGTTTCTAAATGTAAATGATCAGTTCATCCTTACTTTTCTTTTTTTTTTTTTTTTTTTAATTTGTGACATAAAATTTGTGGCACCCCTGTTTCCTGCAAATAGCTGGGATGTCACATCATTTGAGGCCCACTTCAAGGAAGGAGTTTGGTGTTGCCCCAACAACAGGAAAAGCTAATGTGTAATAATCAAAAGTCACATTTTCCAGGAATCGAAGCATCACTTTCACTGCTTCTCTTAAGGTTTTGAGAGAACAGTTGTAAGACAATATGCAGAAAATGACGGTAACATTTTGTACATTCTGCATTTTGTAGATGTTGTTACTAGAAGGGACAGATAAATATTCCCACCATCTCTCTCTCTTTCTTTTTTAACATTAGTTGAGTGATTAACAACCTGAACCTGGGAGCAAGAACCAAGCTCAGGTTTCTTGTGCGTTACATTAAAAGCCTGCAGACATTTGGCACCTGACTGATGGGCCTCTTCTGTCCTACAGAGTTTGTGAGAACTGTCAGTACAGTTTTCCTCGGGGAGAACTGAGATTCTCACAAACCGCTGCTCTTTTCTTTAGCACATGAGGTATTTATTGCCATCCATTTGCCAGCTTAAGTATCAGTACAACACCAGTATCCCCAATCTGAATCAAAGTTAGATGCTTTAACAGTGGCTCTTCTAATGGAATATTTAGATGAGATCACTTAAATTGTGCCAGTTTCAGTATAAATGACTCTTATCCAGCACTGAGTCAGAGCCTCCTTTGACTCTACCGCAACCATTTCAATCTGATGAACACTGAGAGCTTTTTCCCACCTTCATGGTCTGATTCACTGCTGATCAGTGAGTTGTTTTATATCTGCATGTCTTATGGAATTAGACTGTCATCTCTCATTGATTGTGGTGCAGGACATGAATGCATGCAAGCTAACAGATGATTAATGTGTGTTTCATTACAACCTGCCATGGGGTTTTTTTTCAGGTCTTTGAGAACAGCATGTACTCTGCTTCGACTCTTTAAACTCTGCTTATTCCTTCCTAACTGCTTCCTAACCGGACTGGTTTGATGAGATGATCTTTCCTTCTGCATTTTTTTCCCTCCTCAGCTGTGTGGGCTCCCCCTGGTGTTTTCATGCTGCAGCTACATGGGAAATAAAGTCACTCATTTTCCTCTTTGTGTTTCTTCTCATCTTCTTTTTTTTTTTTCTGCAGCTCCAACCAGATGCCGTTCTCATATTGTATAACTTCAGCGGCCAATGCAGCGGCGAGGCCTTGATCACGTTCCCCAGTGAGGAGGTCGCCAGGCGGGCTGTAGCCGAGCGCAGCAACCATCCTTTCTACGGCCAGCAGATCCACTTGGGCTTCTGTAACTGACCACCAGCCCTCCATCTCCCTCAGTTTATCACCCCACAGAAGAACAGTCTCTGTTCTCTTCCAGACACTTTTCCTCAATTCCTAAATCTAGTAGATCTGAGTGCCTTGTAAAACCCCTACTAAACCTCTCCCTCTTCCACGATCTGCTAGCCCTGACACACACCCAACGCCGCTGGTCCTGACACTCCTGAAGCTGCTGATGGAGTTTGAGCATCCGCAGACGGAGCAACTAAAGTCTGTAAAAGTTCACGTCAGGCGAATGACTCTGAGGATGTCACGTGTAGCCTTTCTGTGTATTCTAAAAGCTGGTTGTGGAGAGGAGACGGTGTGGATCATATCAGTGGCTCTGCAAAGCCAAACATGCAGGTATATTTAAATACTCTATGTGTGTGTGTGCCCCATTAAACTGTACAGATGTTCTTCCTGAAATGCTTGAGGCCGTTAAAACCACTTCTACACACAATCTTGTCTGTATATTTCTAAATTTTCACTCTTAGGAATCTTTTGTGTTAGTTCTATGCAAACACAGCTGTGTGTATGTGCAGGCTCGATGTTTATTATTTGATGGCCTCCAGCAGTGTCGTGGTGGGATTGAAAAAAGAAAAGAAAAAAAAAAGCCATAAAAGTGACTTGGACTACTGGCAGCAGAGTGCGACAGTACAACTGTACCGTTGGTCTGTCTTGGATTCATTTAAATTGCTTTGAGCTTCAGGGACTACTAGTTTATTCTACACTACACCACAGCTGTGCCAACTAATAGGTAACTTTATTTTTGTTAGTTTTTTTTTCTGTAAAAAGCATTTATGTATGATAACAGTAAGTCATTTTATTTTCTTTCTTCCAAGCACTACAATTATTATTATTATTGTTTTTGTTTGTTTGTTTGTTTGTTTTTCCTCTCTAATCAAAGAGTTAAGAAACCGAGCATCTTTACCAGAGTAGCAAGACAAATTGATCCTATTTTTATGAATGCAATTTCTTTACGAAAGTTTAGTGAATACATGTGAAAGGACAGAAGTGAATCCGGAAGTCTTTTGTAATGATCAACGTTCACTGCTGTATCTGTTCCGTTCTTGTTTCCAGACTGTTTATGACCATCGATCTGTGGCATGCTTTCATTCCTGCTTACAGCCACAGTATTGTGTAAAGCTGCGTGACTTTTTCCTGTGACAGGCCTTAGTTTTTCACCTTTACTGTGCCTACATTACCCAGAGTGCAATACTGGCCCATATGGGGCCAGATCAACCTCTGGTGGCAGAGGAGCTATTTGTTTCTTTTGATGCAAGTTTGAGACTTGAATTTAGATCTGTGTACAAACTGTAAACAATAAAAATGTTGACAATGATCTGTGTTTCAAGTGTTTCAGCTGACTCAGGGCGAAGGCAGGGGACACCCTGGACAGGTCACAGGGCTACACTTAGAGACAGACAACCAAGCACACTCACATTCACACCTACGGACAATTTAGAATCACCAATTCACCTCAACATGTTTTTGGACCTTGTTGGAGGAAGCTGGAGAACCGACGCTGCACGGGGAGAACATGCAAACTCCATGCAGAAAGAACCCAGCTGTCCTCACCAGGGTGTGAACCGGTGACCTTCTAGCTGCGAGGCGACGGTGCTAACCACCGCTCCACCTTACACCCTGTCTTTTAACTTTTCTGTTAAAAACACTACAGAGATGGTTCATGTTACCATAACTGAAGCTTCTGGTTTCAACCCCGTTCTTAACAGGCTGTTACAGTGTCTGTAGCTGTAAGTGCTGCTGAGCTGCTGCTGTCCACTTCTGCTTAAGGAAGAACACTCCCTCTGCATCTGTGATTGACAATTCAGAGCAAAGCAGTTGACTGCACACAGCCGACACAATTGTGATTGTAGACCAGGATTTTCTGTCATTTCTGAGTTTCTCTCTGAGCGATCATTCTGGGGAAGTATAACAGAGTTCACTGTGCAGTCTTAATGGGAGGCTTTTCAGTCATTATTTCATACTTATTCTGTTGCCTAAAAACAGAACAGAAAAACATGTAGCTGACAACAGCTTTATTGGGACTTTGGCTGTATTGAAATGCAGAATATGTGAGATCAGAGAGAAGCAAACCAATGGAAAAACTGGCTGAGTTTCAAACAGTAAACCACCCAGTTATTGTAAATGGTTTCAAACACCTATTTTAATGATACTACAGGTGGCTTTGAGAGCACTTGAAGAGACAACAGACTGTTTCCACTGTAAGTTATCTGTTAAAATAGTCACTGAAATGAAACTATTTCAAAGTTACAACTGATTTTAATCACAAAACAAAGCTATGGCAGCTGTGGTGAGCTTTTTACTATGACCACTGGGGGCACCAAAGTTTTCCATTTCAAAATTTACACATTTGAGCTTAAAGGAGAAAAAACTTTAAATGTGTTTAGTGTTAGGGAAGTCTGGAATGAGCTGCGCCACCAACTGCCCCTGCAACCCAACCCCGGATAAGCGGAAGAGGATGGATGGATGGATAGATGGTGTTTAGTGTTCTCGGAAGGGCTACTGAACTTGCAGTACATTCACAACACTGCTATATGATGTGGAAAAGTATGAAACCGTTTTAGGCTCCAGAGAGTAACCAAAGCTTATTAAGAGTCAGGATCGTCTGATGCTGAAGACTACAGGTGTGAAAACGTAACAAGGTTGGCTCAACACAGCACACCTGAGTCATTAAGCCGTCGACGGCAGTGTTGTATTGTGGGTAATGTAGGCGCCAGTCAGAATATATCATAAAAAGACATTTCTGGTTCTGTTGAGTCCCAAAACACTACAACACTGTACTGATACATTTGTTGAGTAATCTTTCGATGTCTACGTAGCTCTTCAAGTCAGCACCAGATCACTTATTTCGTCAGTGCATTTTCTTTTAATCGCCGCTTATCATTTCAACCTCTGAATATTTGTACTCTTCTAAGGTGTGAAAGGGTGAAGAATAAGGTTGTGGTAAACTTGAAAGCTGAGAAAATAAAAGGAGAAATGGAGGAAACAGTGACACAAAGCCATGGCTGAGTTTTCTGTTTTATTGACATACACTACTTTAGAGCCTACAGTATGATGCAAGGTATTATTCCCTTTGAATAATTTCAAAAAGCACTGCAGTCTTAAAAATTACAAAAAATTTAACATACAAAATATACAAGAAATGACAATACAAGGCTTGGTAAACATCAGCTAAACCTGTATTTCCCTTTTATTTTACAAAACAATTTCATATATATATTTGTGTATATATACATATATATATATATTCGTGTGTGTGTATATATATATATATATGTATATATAGACAGTCATACATGTCCCCAACCTCTTAGGAATGACATCCATTTCAAAGTATCAAAAATAGAGTTGTACAGTCTCTGTTGCTTTACTATCATGTAAAATGGGAACATATTGTTCGGTCTTTGGTTGTGACAGAAGAGGACGGCAGCCAGAGTTTACTGTCAATGCTGGTTTTGTTTCATGTTTTTTTTTTTTTTTTTTTTGTCGACTTAAGTCTTTCAAGCTGCAGAACCAACTTTATATGCAAAAAGCCATCTCAGTTCTCCCACCCGACGCTTAATGGGGCCCCCGCAAAACAAACGAAAATATTAATAATAGTTACCGACTTACGTCTTAGTCATGGGGGGGAGAAAAAAAAAAAATCAACCCAGAACAGCATACAGACACACTGACAAACTGGTTTTCAAACAAGAGTTAAGGCATCCTAATAGTTTACATAGTGACATGATACTCTCACTATCTGAAGGTTTTTTTTTTTTTCTCTGTGAAGTTCATAAGCAACTTTACAAGTAGTTTATAATCTCATTTCTCATATTTAATGTCATATCTCACATTTGCTGCTGTTACAGTTTGCATAGCCTAAATACATGTGTGTGCTTCTGTTGTTGAAAGTAGGACTCCTGTCTTCTGTACAGCATATTTGGTACAAACACCAAGCATCCATCCACACACACACACTCTCACTCACACACACACTCACACCTGAACCTATTAAGATGCTTGCACTGTGTCCTCGACAAGGCAGATTGGCTGATGGACAAATCCACAATGCTAACAGAATCAATCAAGCATCTACAACAAGTCTACAGTCTACTTCTATAGGCATCAAGGTCTTTTTTTGTCTTTTTTTTTTTTTTCTTTTTTCATTTTTAAAGGCATTAGGCAGAATTCGAATGCATAGCAGAATCATTTTCACCTGGAAACTGACTTCACACCATCATAAGCAACACTCCTCAGCTCTCACATGCAGGAGCATCATTGTCAAGCGTAAGGAAAAAATGTAAAAAAAAAAAAAAAAAGAGCCAATGGGAATCTTTAAAACCAGAATCTCTATTTTATCTGTTCAAACCCACGTCATCTCTGACTAGAAACCTGTCTGAAAACACTCGAGTTTGTGTTATTGCTGCCATACAGGCACTGCATATCTGTCAAAATAGGTAAAAATTGCAAAAAGGGGGATGTGGAAGACCCCGTTACATCCAGATGTTGTTCTCTGGACTCTGGGATTTTACCTTGTTCATTATAGAAGGGGACACAATACATAAATGTAATATATAGACATCTTTATGTATAAAATACTTTCAAAGCTGTTGTCAGATTATTACGCATTACATGCCATCCAGGCTGCCATACCACTGTTAGTATGGTGGCTCTTAGGACATAGAAGGCACACAGAGGCCCCCTGTGAGATTTGGGGAGTTATTGCATGAATAGAAATTTCAGAGGCAGCGAGTTCTGTCTCTGTGGACCAATGAAAACACTTCTCTGTAACACAAACCTAACGGGATCTTTGTATATCTTCAAACGCCCCCACGTCAGGATTTATGAAATCATACCCACGTGACCCGACTTGCACGTCCGTTTCCGAAAAAGCGTTCCTGTCAAACGTAGAGCCTGCTGTGCAAAACAACAACAAAAAAAAGCTTTTGCTACCTTTCAAAGCTGCTAAATGTTAATAAGGCCTTTGTTCAAATGGAAGAGGAAACACAGGAGAGGGAGGGGGAGCAAAGGAGACAGAAGGAGGAAAAAGAGTGGGAATTAATGTACAGATATCTACACGGCTGCAAGGTTACTAAAAGTTGTGGAATGTTGCAGGTTGCAGATCCAAGACCAGCGTCACGGGAGCTCGTTCTCCCCGCCGGGCCCCTGCACTCCAGACCTGAAGAGGTTTATCATTTAAAAAGGGGAAAAACAAGGAGAGGACACTTTCCATCACAAGGTTTACTTCCTTAGTTTGACAGCGAGTAATTTGAAATCCGTCAAAAAGTTGTTTTGTTTTTTTTTTTTTTACTGGAAATGGGCGTTCTGCTCATTGGGGCTGGTTACGTTTGATTTGGTGATCCAATCTGATGGCTAACTATTACTTTTACTGAGTCTCATTGTGCCACACTTTTGCTGCTGTTCACTCCAGTGAACTCAGATTGCTTTGTCGCATTCTGGAAATTTTAGCATCCTGATGTTATTTTTTTGAACAATGTTGCCTGAGAAACTCCATAAAAACATCCTTCTGAATGAGTTTGAAACCCAGCTCTGGCTCCCTGTGACAACACTGTGCGCTTCTGAGTGTCTCTTATTCTTTTATGTCACAAGACGTCTTCATTCATGAAGGTCGATGCTGGTGAGAGGGCAGCACCCTCTGTTCTATTGAAAGTGAGTGCTCCAGACTCGCAAAGGTGAGAGCTGATTGGTCAGGAAGACAGCGGTGCGTTTGAAGGGTCAGGCACACTCCTAATGAAGAGCGACGGGTCGCGGCAAACTCAGGCCTGAGAACTTACAGACAGCTCTGAATGGCAAAGAGCTGAAGAGAAAGCATGTTTTGCTTCTCGTTGTTCTCCGACTATGTCAGCCTTCCTCTAACTTGACATGGCTATTACCTCCTGCTCACATTTCTGCTTACTCTGTGTGAAGCTGTTGGTTCTGTACCATCATCTCTAAAGACGAGACACAGCACAGTTTTAAATGAAATCAAAACAAGTGTCTTCTCATCAGGCTAGTGGTCGTAGTAGCTTTAGCAGAATCACCAGCTGTCTTCTGTCTTTGACCACCAAGTCTTGTCTCTTCAGCCCTCTTCTACCACCTGGACCAGCACCAGGACCAGCACCTGGGTCCGTGTTGGAGCTGTGGAGTTTGCAGGGTTGAGAGCTGGAGGGGATGGTGCATGTGTCAGAGCTTGAGCGAGGGCTGAGCTATGACTGGTTGTGTGCTGACGGAGGACCACGTGGGGACTGGGACATGTCTCTGCCGATGATCTCATTTACTGTGGGGAGACACACAAAGAAGGAAAAAATGCTGTTAAACTTTGTACATACTACATATTTTATTTCTTTTTGCTTTGTGAGAGCACATTTTACATTACTTTGTCTCAGGTAATGTGCATATGTTTCCCAGCAGGGGGCAGTGTAGCTCCACACTGAGTTCCTCTAGAGACTAAAACATCAAACTGTGGCTGCCAAAAGCTCAAAGTGGAAAAACTCAAACAGACTGGCAAACCCAAAGGTCACAAAGGCATGGTTCTGACGTGAGATATAATCACTCCTGACATAACAAATGAGGGAAACTATTCCATTCACTGAATGTGCCAGTTCTCACCTTTCTTTGAGTCCAAGAAATGCTAGCAGTTAGCACAGCACATTGCCTCCTATAAACACACTCCTGTGCAGCTGGCCAACCAGCGGGGCTGTCCATTACTTCATTAGAGCTTTAATGGTGGTTCAGTGCATTTCCTCAGGCCCGTTCACCGGGTTTGTAAGCATGGCAAAAGGGCCGTGTAAAACCAATCCATTGTTAAAAACACGCTGTTGAGGCCAGAGAGGCACTCAGGCACAGCGAGGTTAATTACTCCACCGACTCAGTTAGAGCCTGATTTTAAATAAATAACAGATAACTCTTTCTCTGTGCTGCAGCCTGTTTTTCAGCCAGCGAGCATGATTGTTTTACATCTGCTGCCTCCATTCAGTGCTCACACTGGGACCACAAGAAACACAACAGGGAGCTAGTAAAAACTGCAGCCGTGAAGTAAATCAACTTCAGATACTTTGACGTGGTGGGGAAAACATGAGGACACACAGAGAGAGAAGACTTTCATTTGTTGGAAATTTATGAAAACGCGTGATGTTTCTTTTTTCCACTGGAACAACATGTGTGCGTTCAGTTATCGTCCTGGGACTTCCCTAACTGTTTTAAATGTGTCGACGACAGGTCAAAAACACAGATCGCACAAATCAGGCTGGGCAAACTGGTTTGGGAGGGTGCAGCAGAGACCTCTGGCCCAGTTTGACACCGAGATATTTACAAGCAGACCTGTCTGTGCATGACCGTCAAAATACACCTTTTCTCTTCTCTGCTGCTCGCTGTCCACTTGTGCAACTGTACTGTCAAATCAAACGTTTCCCAGAACATAATAAGCAAATGTTTTACTGTAACTCAGTTACAAAAAAAGAGGGCAGGGGGTGACTCAGTCAACGATGAGCAAATCAAACCAGCCCGGTTGTGTTTCAGAAGAAAAAAGAAACTCAATTTAAATTTTGCAACACACAGCAAATGCTGTAAAACAACACAACTGGATTAATTAAGTCAAACAAACCCTCATAAATTCAGTAAAGTATAATAATCTTTACATGTGTGGTGTGACCTTTATATCTGTTTTACAATTTCATCACCCCTTCCGTAAAGTAGACTGAATTCTAGGCCAAATTATATGCGATTCATGTTCGAGCCTTTTGTCACGAGCCCAGCAGTTTTAATTTAGTGCCGTGGTGTACATTATTTGTGTTTTCTGCTGCTTGCTTTTGTGTCTGGCCACCATCACTCACATCATCCTGTTAGCGTGGGAGGCTCTTCCTTTCCCATGTCAACCATGCTTGCTCACACACACACGGTTACACTCACAGCACCACCACGCACTTGTGAGACTACCGTGTGACTACCAAAGCAAACATTTACCTTTGTATATACAGTGCAACACTGAGCTATAACATGCAAGTGGGCCAGTTTATCGATTTATCACACAATTCCACGTGTGAAATAAAACTGTGATGGAGAACTACAGATCTCCTTTAAAAGCCATGACCTTTTGAAAGACAAGTGGCTCAGCTGGGCTCAAACTCTTACAACTGTTAAAGGACTGTCGGAGCAGCAGAGCAGCCGTATTGATAACACTAAAAAAACCTACGAGCTGGGTCGGGCTGAGATTCAGCGAATGTTCTACATTTCACTTCTGACACTTCTAATTCAGAACGAATGCATAAAATAGCTTAACGGTATAACAAAACACTTCATTGTTAAATTGAAACTAGTGTGTCATAAAGCTCTTAACTAAGCAGGGTGATGTGTTAAATTACTGACACAATCAGAGCGATGCGTACAGGCCTGTCAGAAGCCTCCTGCACAGCTCAAGCGTTATGTGGTGAACTCTGTAGCTCTGTTGATTCATGGGAGTGAATCTGCTCTAATACCACAGGAATATGAGCAACATAGTGAGAAGTGCGACAGACCGACATTAAGTGGGCGTCTGCAAAAACATATCACTTTCCGCTGTACTGATTAGATTGCTGCAGAGGCAAACATTAACCTATCAACTGATAAATAACTCAGAGGAGACAAACTGAGGGCAATTAGCATAAAACAACCTGAAAACCCACGAAACGATCAAGTGCAACTTTAGACTAATTCCTCTCAATCTGATTCACTCGCTTTTCTCATAAAAGAGGTGAAGGAAGAGGTTTTCCCACACAATCTGTCTAAAATACTTTCGTGAAGCTTCGCTCTCGATATTACAGCTGCGCTCGATGTAAACCTAGACTATTTGACTTTGGGCTGTTTGCAAAAAGTTGGACTTGTTTGGAAAGTGAATTTTCATCTGCGTCTTACCGCAGAGTGAAAAGGAGGTGACTAGACCTCTGGCCGTTCGCGTCTGCTGTTTTCCTTCACGCTGGATGTCAACAAATTACTCGGAACAGAATTAGTGTTGTGGCAGAAGCTGCACGCGTGTGGAATAAAATCTAAAAATATACAGCGCAAAATCATCATCACAACATCAGTAAACTAAAACGGGTTGATCTCTGGTGGTGGAAAGACTCAAAGAATAAAAACAGTTTAGCTAATGAACAAAAAGTCAAAATATTTTACATAAAATAGAACGTTGGTTTTCTCATGCATAACAGAACAGTAGAAAAGCTGCACTTCAATTTAAGCTGGAACTCCACACATCAATAATTCAGAAGCGAAAGAGAGGTTTGAGTCGCGTCTGTGACAAGTTTCATATGCCGATAGTATTTTCTCAGGTTTACTGGTATTGATCATGACAGTGCATCAGAAAACCAGTGATTCAGCGCTGCCTGTCATAGTATCTGTGGCTCTGAATGTCTCAGCCGGAGGGAGATCCTCTGCAGATGACTGGGAGGGGGGCTCCCTAGCCAAAATATACATCTGCAGTCACTACGACTGCATGTACTGCTGCTAGGAGCCGTTTACTACGAGGCTTGTGCCAGATTACTCGCACCCGAGAGCTGATACTTTCAATCCTTGTATTTAAAACTTTAACTGATTAAAATTTAAAAAATGTAAAGAAATATGTAAACAAGTGATTTATTCATTTTACTTCATCTCCAAAATAAAATAGTTTGAGCAGCACCTACATTAACGTGATGCTACTGTCTCGTTAGTTATCTGTGTTGCATGATTAGAGGTATTTGTTTAGAAGTGAGGCAGCTTTCAATCACCTTGCAGACACATTTTATCCTAAAAATGTTTATCCTAATCTTTAGCACCACGTCTCTTCATATAATGCAACATTTTCTCTAGGGGTGAGGGTAACAGTGTGTCATCTGTACAACTTCATAAGCAGAGTGGAACCTTTGTTTTCTAGTTCAGAGCAAACATAACTGTGATCTAGGCTGGTTTCAGTCATTTGTTGAGTCAAACAACACTACTGACTGCAGTAGGCATCAGTAGGAGTCAGGAACAAGCACGAGGGTTCTGAAAAACAAACACATAACGCAACACACACTGGGAAAAATGTGGGGACAAAATGTCAGATTTTGAAAAGTTAAGAGTAAAAGATAAAAGTAAAAAATAAATTAACTGTCAAATCTGCATATGGTGCATAAAGCGGTGTCAGGGACTTTTTTAATTTCCCCAAAAGAAGGTTTCACATCCAGCAGGAGACCACTGTGATTGGATGCTCGCACGTCTTCATTTCTAAAGTGCATGTCAAAGGAGGCATATTGAAAAGATTTCCATAATGCAAAACAGAAGTGAAATAGGCAGATGGACATTCAGTACGATAAACATGTCTACTGTCGAAATGGAAAATGGGTAATTATCATAACCCTCTATGACACATTGAAAAAAGTTCCCTGACCCAGGCATAAAAAACATTACTCTGGCAGAACAGCTTAAGCAAATAACTCAAGGATTGACTGATTCTTCAGTCCGGTAAATGAAGACAACATGCCACAATGGAAAACGTTTGTGCGAAGGGAATAGAGAGAAGCAAGACTTCTTTTTTTTTTTTGCCTGCAAGAAGGAATATCAAAGCGCAGAGTTTCCACTTGCAGGGCCCTGTAATGACATGCACACGTCTTCACAAAGCCTCGAGTATGAGAGCAAACGTGAAGTCAAAATCCACACATTGGAAATAGATGGTCAGTTGATGGAACGTGTGTGAAATCTTCCAGGCCTGCTCAGTAAAGCCTTTTCCTTTTCATTTGCTCTTTTATCTGTTCTGCAGCTACGCGATCCGTTTTCTGCTTTATTTTAATTTCACTTCTGGAGTAAGTGATCGAGTGGGTTGAGGGCACAGAGCAGACCGGAGAGGACCGTTACAAAGTCAGTTTCTCAAAGTCACTCATCTCTGTGAATCATCTGCGGATTTCCCATTTGATGTGACGGTAAGTGATTCACAAGACTCTCGCCTTTTATCCGGGACACAAAATAGTGACTCTACTCTGCAGATGATGAGAGGAGCGGGTATTAGGGAGGAAACCACTGGAGCGCCAATGGCCACTTGGAGAGATCAGCAAATACCTGCTGCAACGATTAGCAGCAGATACTGTGGGATGTGAAAGTGATGACTTTCTGGCGTCAAACCTCAATTAGGCCTCATTTTTTCCGCTTTTTAACAGCGATAGGTGCATGAATAGTTGCAAACCAAACTAAAATAGCAGATTTTTTCTTTATTTTTGTGGGGTTCTTTTGCTGCAGCTAAATATTTTTTTCATTAGTGACTGATTGTTTGGCCCATAAAATGTCACACAGTGAAACATGCCCTTTAAAACTTCCAAAACTGTGACATTTTCAAGTATTCCGTCAGCCCAAAATCCAAATATTTTCACATTACCATCTCATTAGACAAAAAAAAAGCAAATAGTTTCAGTGACAATCTGAAAAATATTTGAGTATTTAGCATTATTGCTTAAAAAACACATTAAAATGTATAGTTGTTCATTACAAGAGAGTTTAAAAATAGTATTTTCTGCACTATGACTCACAGAGAAGCTCACTGTTTACACACAAACATGATTACATATTTCAGCAGCTCCACATTTACAAGGGGGAGGGGAAATATACTTCACCACAGTGTCAAGTCCTCACTTGTGCGCCATTAAAATGTGGTGACTAGTATTCATTTTCCAGTTGAGCACCGGTGCTCGATGCCTGGATTAAGAGCAAGAATCAAGAGACGCTCTGGAGGAGCAACAAGAGCAACAACTAAATCTTAGCAAACTCCACTTTAAAGGCAACGCTACTAGTTTTCAGAATAATGTGGTAAGTGTATATTAATAAAAACAACTCAAGAGTGAATACATTGCTCTCATCCCCACTGAGGGATTTCCAGGCTTCCCCTCCTTCTGTCTAACGAAAAAGGCAGCAGCTGGCACCGTCTCCACACTCGGCTCTTGCCTCTGCCAAGACCTCTGCATTACACTCTTTAAGACCTTAATTGTGTGGAAAGATGACACAGAAAGTCCGTTTCCACTTGTTTAAGGGGAAAAGACCAGCAAATGTTTGCCATTGTTTTTAAAGAGCAGCAGCAGCAGCATTTGATGGAAACGTATTTTCCTTTCACTGTTGTTTTTTCATACCATTGAATCAAGACTTCAGTGTTATTACTGTTTTGGTTGGTTAATGGCAGGATGAAGCCTCTGACT
This sequence comes from Stegastes partitus, assembly GCF_000690725.1. NCBI lineage: Eukaryota > Metazoa > Chordata > Actinopteri > Pomacentridae > Stegastes > Stegastes partitus. The sequence goes on along the minus strand of NW_007577858.1, from coordinate 513,838 downwards.
CAGATGATGGCCTCAAACACACACACACACACACACACACACACGAGCACACAAACAAAACAACGATGGACAATTTACTTCTTCTTGTTTCATACGAATAATCAGTTAAATCAACTGCAGCTATGTTTACAATTCTCCCTGGCTTTGCGCACATTATACACAAATATCAGAAGTGAACAGTTCTGAAAAACATGTTTGTCTGATGCACGTGTAATGTTTCACAAAAAGGCTGCTTAGCTAAAGTTACCAATTAGTCAGTGTAGTTTGTGAATTCTGTGGACGGTAAAAAATTTACAAATAAACTTTTTAGACCTTTCCAAAGGGTAAAAAAAGGTGACGCAAGATCACTTACAAATGGAGCAAAATACGAAAGGCTTTTTCCAAGTTGAATTTCATGTTTAATTTTATTTGGGATACATTTGGAGTTAGACTTCTTGCTACCTGTCAAAGGTAAAGCCAATATTCACTTGTGTTTTCTACTCCTGGTCTGGTGGGCCAACTACTGACAAAAACATTCAAGTTATTTTGAACAGCTAGATGTTGGCCACTCACTTGACACTTGCTTTACGTGTTTTAGAGCTCCCAGCTTTTTTTTGCAGCATCCCAGGAGCCTACATCAGATTAGAAGAAAAGAGCAGCTGTCTAAAAAGTGAATAGTATTTAAAATTAGAGCATGCGATTTAAATTCAAGACTTTTTTGGGGGGGGGTCAAATTCTGTGAATATCTCATCACGGTCTGCTAACTTTTCAAATCTGACATGTGCTAACTGTCCAGATATTAAAGAAACTAGATAAAGATCAACACTCCAGAATTGTAGATGTTACCTTTAAAGAGCAGGAAAAACAGCAGATACGAAAGCGGGAACTTTTGGCATTATTGCTTTAAGAATAAATGAAGACTTCTTATCTAAAACTAAACAGACAAGAGTTTTGCTTTTGAATTTCATTTTCTCAAAATTTTCTCATTACAAAGAATGACTAGTTTTGATTTGTAACAACAGCATGAGAAAACCCATACCAGCAGATGATAACGTCAAAATACTGGAAATGGGGAAACATTTCTTTTTATTCTCTCTGTAGGTTACAAAATCCTCCTGCCAGCGTGGCACCAGTAGTACAGTTAGAGCTGACTAAGGAACTAAAACATGTTGCTGTTACAGTTTTGGAAATGCAGTCAGCGGAGGTTTCGTGAAATAGCTGCTTCCGACCAAGAAATGATCCGGTACACATCCCCAGTGAAAGCACAATGTGTCATGTTTTGTATGGCTTAAACTAACAAGACATACTCCTGAGGTCGTGGGTGGAACCTGCCACATTAAAGCAAAGGCAGGTTAGCTGTTCCGCCAACCTATTTCCAGTACGTACACGACGCTAAGCTAAGCTAGCCCAACTGACTGCTGACTGCATTGTCATATTTTACAGAAAAGAAATGAGTAATCTTGATCCTGTCATCTAAGTAGTCTCAAAATTGAAAGGGAAAAGTTGTTGTTTAAAAATGCTGCTTAGTGAATATTTGAAATCAGAAAATGAACAGTGCATGCATGCAAGGCTTTTGAGTAACAAGGTAACTCGTATAAACCAGTGAAATAAACAAGTCAAGAGCAGATTAAGAGCTATTGTGTAGCACAATATGCATGCGCTGCACGATTTTAGCAACAGCTGCTGTCTATTTCAATGCAGTCCTTGTAAAGACAGAAAAACAGAACAATAAAAACATATATTTAAAAGATGTCTTGTGTTTTTGATTGCATCTACAGGATAATGTGCGTCTGTGTGTACATCTGAGTCAGTGTCTCTCTCAAGGAGTGCAGGCAGCAGGACTCGGCCTATTATTAACCCTCAAAGCAGCGCTCACAGTTTGAGGCAGCTATGCGTTTGGGAAGGGCAGGACCAACAAAAGACCAGCTTTTGTTGTGGACACATGCTGCGCAGACTGCCGACACTACAGTAACCACTTATGCGCCTACACAGACAATCACACACGCGCTATCCTTTCCCATGCATGCTTTGCAATCATAAAGACACAAGTCACATGCTGATTAATTAGTTAAATGCACAAGTTGGCAGCTCAACAGCTTCAGATTATGTCACAGTGACTTTACTCAATGTCACAGGAGCACTCGTTATTCAAATAACTATTGTGTTTATGGACACTGAAATACATAAGTTTACAGATGTTTGGGAAAAACTGGTTGAAAGTCACACTGGGGATAGATCTTAATAATTTCATGAAATACAACAGTAATATTCCAGTTCTGCCAATAATCTATGCTGCACATGACTATCCTAGATCCTCTAATCAGGGCTTCTATTTAGTATTTTGGTTAAAGTTCTGATTGCTCTCTCTGCCAAATGTGCCAAACACTGACCATGAAAAACCTGTCTTTGATCATTTTTCATGAAGGCACCACCCAACCAGACGCTGTTCTGTTTTGATTCAGACATCAAAGCAGTAGAAATATACAAAGCTGCACATTTTAGCGACATTGAGGTATGTCCCACGCTGCTTTGTTGAAAAGTCCCGTCTTTGCTTTTCTGGTTCATCATCTCTTCTTTTCCTTTTTTTCATTGTAAGGTCTAATAAAAATAAAGCATAGATTTCTGTAAATCTGCTGTATTTTCAAAGATGGCATTATGTATGTTTTCTCTTTTTCATTAAGTGCAAATTTTCCATAACGGCACCACTGCTTTTAGTGAAATAGAAAATTCTAATCTGAATTCTACACTGTGAAAAACATTAAATTGTCCTGAATACACTTTAATGTCAGATGCCAAGTACATTTCAGATTGAATGTCTCGGCTGAGTGACCCAGCAGTGGGGTTGGATCCTGAACTTGTCTGTCCATCTGTCTGTCAGTCTGTCTTCTCACCTCCCGTGTCTCCTGCTCTGCACGCGAACACACACATACAGTATACGCATACACTCACACCTCGACAACATCAAACAGACACACACAAACACAATACACCCTCTCTCTCTTACACACACACCAAGACACACATCTCAAGCATGCTCTGGTGTGCGTCACAAGGGCCATCTGCTTGCTAACCAGAGCAGTTTTCTACACACTCATATTCGCTCTCATACCACTCAAACTAGTCTGTGATACTACTGCAGGAGTTCATTTCATGTATGATGAACATACAGGGTGAGATCAAGCAGAAACACATTGTTTCAAAAGAAATACAATGCAGGATGACGGAAGATGATAGAGATGAAGAGAGGAAGATGATGCAACCTCAATCTCAAATGTCAAAAACCTACTGATGACATCAATTTCAACTACAATGCAAAACATTAATTCTGGGTTTTAACAGACAGCGTACTGGTGTAACATTATGCTTTGTGACTTTTGTGCACGTACAGTGCTCTATATTCACATATGTTTGCAGTTGTGTCCATCCTCACCAGTCTGTCTGCCAGACTGGGGTGAATGTGGTCTACTTTGGAGAGTGTGCTGCGACCTCCTAAAACTCAGAGCTGGGTGAAACTCCACGTTGCTACTTCAAAACATGGCCTACAGAGCTGGGCTGGCACAGAAAGCTATTTTTAGCCACAGGCTCAGAGGGAGAGCTTACATTCCCGGCTGAACCGTGTCACTCACAAACTTTTCTCACACTTTTTGTAGGAGAATGAGTGCAGGCAGCTACTTTCAGATTGGCTGTGTCTCTATGCTTGTGCGACAGCAGGGACAGGCTGAATACATCTGAGTTACAGCTCCATGTGAAAAATTTCTGGATAAACAGATTTCATGGGTGCATACAAATTAGGCTGTGAAAAGGGTGACTGAGTATGTGTGTTCTTAAGTGTTATGCACTGATGAACCCCAGTGGCTGTTAGTCTTTTACACATGACTTATTGACAGTGTTAATTAGGCTGACCCTTGCTAACACACAATATCGCACCTCCCTGACACAGCTTCACCAGGCTACTCATTAACCCTAAATCTTTAGGACTCTCATCTGAATATGGCACTGAGGTTAACAAAACCAGGCGAGGCTCTGAATGGCAGATAAGGAGGTGGATGATTTAGAACAGTTTGGATTACCATATTTTAGGTAAAGAAGTTCATGGATGAGAGAAAAAAGGTGCTGATGCACGCGCTGACTTCATGGTCAATCGTTAAGTCAACAAGTTCTCCTGAGCATTCTAATTAGACTTTTTAACGTCAGTACACACACACACGCACACATAAACGCAAGCACACACAGGATGTAATTATTGCAGCAGCACACAACGGTACGCTCTGAGTTCCAGCTACGCTCTTTGCAAGTAGCACAAAATGATGCAATCCTCTCGCTCTTACCAATTCCAAGAAGCCAAAAAAATTCAAAGTGTAATTAATCTCCAAACTGCTGCCAGAGATACAAAAGCTTAGCAGTTCACAATTAGGCCTTTAATATGATACTACAGTTATCAGTCCTATTGTGTCTATGTTACCCAATACTAAGTCACAGGACCCCTCTGTAATGAACCTGTGTACACAAGTGCGCGCTGCAATGACAGATGAAACGCTATCACTGTTATCAGGCATCAAGGTTTCAGCCCCTTCAAAATACAACAACTGGTGCCCTGTATTGTTTTACATCATCAGATACAAATTTATCTTGTGCGTCACATATTGTAGGGTAAATTTAATCCCCCAGCGGTCCCTTGTTTCAGACCGAAAATGAGATTGATCACAGATGGTTGTGCTTTAAATATCTCGTGTTAAAGGACGGGGTGAGAGAGGAAAATGTGATAATGAGTGCACAAGACCGGACTGACAGAAAACAGAAGAATGAGAGTCAGAGATTTACAGTTACACACAGAGCAAGACAGACCTAAATAAGGAAAGTAACACTAGAAAACAAAGTGAAAGGTTGATGGAATGATGGTGGCCATCTATTTCTGATGGTCTTGCCTGTTCTGTGTCACTGCATAAAGAGTCAAATGTAAATACATTCAACTTTTCATAACCTGCTAATCTTTGTCATTTTTTTATGGACTGACAATCAAAGTAGTGAAGGCAGCTTGCTCTGAATCAGTCCTTATTGCTTCTAAAGCATCCAAGTGTTTAACTGTGCGATAGAGACACCAGGTGGACACTGACTCACGGTAAAAAAAAGGTAGATGAAAACAGTATAATAGATGCTTTGTGGTAAATATGACAACGTATATCTCACCATCATCCAACGTGATGTCCTGCAGGCCGATGGAGCGGAAGGTGGGCTCCCTGTCTTCTGGCTCCTGTTTGATGTTCAGCCTCTCTCCGTCTGAGGGAAAAGGCCCTTGAGGGCTTAGAGGATGAACAAGAGGCCCCACTGCTGCCGGGGACAAGCTGGTCATGACTGGGCTTGTAGCCTGGGGAGATAGCTGTCCTGAATGCTGCTGTTGCATGGCCCCCAAAGGACTGCCACCTGAGGTTGGGGAGGATGAGGTGGGAGACTGGTAGGGCAGGGAGTGGAGTTGGGGAGAAGAAGGCCCAGAGTGGGGAGAGGGGATCATCCGTGGTGGAGGGGCGCTGGATGGTGTGGGACAGGAAGCTGACCTTTGACTTACTGGGTGGTAGCCCATGGCCCTCTGCAGCTGGGAGGAGTGCTGCCCGGCAAGGGGGTGCCCACCTGGAGAGGGCACCTGGGTGGGATTTGGAGAGCAGTGATAGCCTCCGAGTGTGTGGAGATGTGGGGATGAGGGGGTGAGCAGGGGCTGCTGGCTCTGAGGGGATCCAACAATGGGATTGGTGGTTGCGGAGGAGGGACCAGACGGCGAGGAACAAGGGGAGGAGGGGTACACCATTCCCATGCCCATTGGGTGTGATGCTGCACTGGGGCTCTGCTGAAAGGGCATTCTCTCATAGCCCTGAGGAGGAAGGCTGGGCTGGCCGTTAAAGGACAGGCCGTGACTGTGGCTGTGTTGCATAGGCTGGTAGGAGGGCCGGGGAGGGGCAGCAAGAGGAGCAGGAGCAGAGCTCGAGTGGAACGTCATGTGGCAGTCTGCAGGGGGGTGGTGCAAACTGCGACCCTGGAGGTGAGGCAGGTGCTGGAAAGACGGGGAGCCCAGGGAGGAGCAGGGGGCCTGCAGGGGTAGCAGGCCAGGTCCGGAGCCTGTGCCCAGGCCGTGAGGGGAGCTGGACAGAAGGTTTTCCGATGGGTGGCCCTGCTCAGGAGAAGGCAGCTGGGTGCGCACCAGACTGGCAGCATGTGCCAGGGGCATGGAAATGGGGGGTACAGCAGTAAGGTCCAGCTCGTCTCTGTGCTCCTGTTTAACCATCACTGAAGGGAGAGAGGTATATAAAGAGAGGGAGAGAGAGAGGTGACAAAAGAAGAAAAACACATCATTAGTTATGTCTATGAATCAAATACTACAACACAAGTGGTAAAAGACACGTAATCCATAAATTTGTCATGTCACGGCATTGCACAACATCGACAGCGTTGCTGCTATTTTTGCTTCAGGCACAGAAGTCCAGAGACTTCAACTTGCTAAAAAAAGGGAGTAGCTGTTTCAAGTTTTTCCACATTCTCAACCCCCATGAAGTCGATCAATCTGTGACTTTAAAGCTAAAATATGTTCACTAAAACCGGAAAAGAAATACGGTAAAAGACTCTGAAAGAAGTAAACACAATCTCTGAAATGTATGGATTCTGAAATAGGTCTCCTCCCTGATTAAAAAAGCCTCCCAAAAACAGAGTGACATTTTCATAGTAAATGGGGCCATTCCCTTTTACTGTGACAGCTTAGAGCAGTGCTATGCCAATCGGTAACCTATTTCCCAATCTGGTGCCTTGTGACAGTGAGTTTTATTTTTATCCAGCTCTGAATCAGAGGGAGAGCATATGTTGTCAGTCTGGGTGCCATCATGTGAAATGTTGTGTGGGAAGAGGAGCCGAATGCCCCCCAGCCCAGATCAGACCAACAGAACAAACGAGTTCACTGACTGTGCCCTCTACTCACCCTGTCATGCCTCTGGGATTGAAAGGCAAGAGGCACAGAAAAGCCAAACGGGATTTATTCTGGCTGAAAATGGAGCCAGGGGACATCAAGGGTAAGAGAAGGGTGATGTACTTTATATTTAAACAAGGCTGTGTATAATTGAAGTCAGGGAGTTTTCTTTTTTTTCCCCACCTTTAATACAAAAAATGAGTCTAACTATGTGAGCTTTAAGAAAATCTGTAATCTGATTGACAATGCAGCAATTTCAGAGAATAACAGAAGGGAAGAAAAGGGCCTTTTGTTCACATTTTCAAAATATACATGTCAGTGTTTCTGCAAATTTTCTCAGAGTTCATCCTTAAAATGGGACAGGGCCTCTGCAGCAGAGCCCATGATGAAACATGAAACACAACTGATTGGCTGAGTTTTTTTCCTTCTTTGCCACAATAAAGCAGGCGGTGTCCGTGGTGACACTAGTGGTGTTAGCGACCCAGCTTGACTGACAGAGTAGAGTTATTCCACTCTGCTCTGATTGGCTGTTCTAATCTGTCAACGGGGGAAAACAGGAACTGCCTGTGCCGAGTGGGCGTGCTTGCAAACAGAAACACTGGGTGGGTGGATGGGCAAGGCCGCTTATACGCATACACAGGCGTGCACACACACCAATATAATACACTGTTGCGGTGAAAGTTAGGGTTTGGATGTGTTGCACAAAACGCTCACATGTCATTATATTCCGCCAACAATGTTTTCAGTCTGACTGGCTTTAAAGGAAAAAAAAAAACACAATAACAATATCGAATAACAAGGCACGGATTTGACTTTAATGAAAAACATTAAGGGACTTTAAGATCAAAATATTATGAACACTAAGTTTCCTTGATGCTATAATAAAAAAGAATTGCATGAAACCACAGATCATGGTCTACATATTGTAAAAGTTTCCTGGATAGCAAAAGATTTGTATCATAAAACCCCATGCAAATGCAGTGCATGTGAGAAAAGAAAAGGTTGGCTTGGGAGTCTGAGGAGGCTTTACAAAATATACAGTTGGCAGGTGTTAATGTTATTGTTAGTGGAAGAGTCCCCTCTAAACCACAGCAATGCTTTCTTTGGAGAGAGAAAGAGAGAAACGAGGTTAGCAAAGCCCCTGTGGAGAAGTGTGCAGCACGATGAGCACGTTGTCTCTGCCGTCAGTCAAACTTCTTGTCATTTAACTGGGAGATTCATAGCAGCAGATAGCGACACAAAGTAAAGCCTCAGGGAGTATCTCAGCGTGGAAATGACTCTAATAGTGTAACGACTAAAAACAGCATAAGAGTAGTCATTTTCTGACATTCAGCGTCAAACAAAACAACACATCTCGAGGGTCTCAAATGTGTTCTAAAAATCACCTCTCAACTCACCTGAAAGGTAAGTGAAGCGTTGCGATTGGCTCCTTTTCCGCTTTCCATTGCAGACATAAAACTGCACCTGCACAGCTGAGCTCACAGTCTTACTATGGTAGGGAGGGACATCCACCACAATGCACGACTACAAAAACATGACATTATTGGCATACACTATTTGTCTGGAAAAAGCACAATTTACAAATCAAGATGCAAATAGTGTAGAAGTTTATGCATACAGGAAAACAAGCATCTACTTACACCTTGAGTTTTCTCACGGATTATTTTTGCCTCAACTTCCCACTGTGGTCGTCCATCTAGAAGGAATGGTTAAGAGAAAAAAAAAAAAGACACGGATAAACCAGTGACAATTCTAGTGTCATAAGCTTAAAATATGGTATTGCAAACTGTCTCACTTTTATGCAGATGAACATGTGAATTGTTTCGACATTATAAGAAGACAAGTCACATTTGATCAGACCAATACATCAGAAAAGACTACAAGTGCTGGTCGAGCCAAGGACAACAGAGAATACTTGTTTTTTTTTGTTTTTTAAGAATAGTGGACAATAATTTTGCTTTATACAGAATCAGTTATAAACCCAGGCCTGACATGATCACCAGTGACTGCTGCATTTTCATGTAGACATCTTTTCAGCATGGTGTAATATTTGTAACTATTTTTCCCCCATCTGGAGCAGCTCTCTCTTTCAATTTTCTTAAATGATGTCAGTGTGCAGTGCTTTCTCAGACAGACAGGGCTTAAGAACCACATGAGGCTTCAGAAAAAGCACACAATTTCAATTTGTTCTAGGGAATCAAAAGCATTTTAAATTATGTCGTTTTTAAAGGCCCAGAAGCCCCATGGAGAAAATCTTAGCAGCTATTAAATAGTAATCAAATGTCCAAATATCCTGCTGTTTGTCTGGCCTGGTTAAAATTATGGAGAAAGCAGTGGAATAATTGTATTTATTTTAAAATGTCTTTACACACTGCCAGGTTTCTGGCTAGAAAACATCCTTTCCAGTTTTCCTATGAGGGATCTAATTATTTGGCCAGACATCTTAGGGGCAGCTGCTCGAAGGGAAGCAGTTGGGGTGAAAACAGTGACAGGCTTGCCTGTGTGGTTGGAAGAAATCACAATCATTGCAGCATCAAGAAGAATAAAAATTCAGACAGCTAAACTACTGAATAGCCTCTTAGCTCAAGAAAATTTATTTGCAGTTGCCTTTTTATGGCGCGCACATGGTGCAAGTACACTCTGCACCTGCATGGCCTCTTCCACAAAACCCAAAGGATTCCCTCAAATACCACTGCCAGGCATCTGCAACATGTCTGCAAAGAGGCCAGGCCTATATGTAGATTCTAACAAAGCAAGCACTCGACTGTAAGCCCTGGTACATTTAGGCTATTCAACGTTTTACCAAAATCCACTCTACTGTAGTTTTAAGTAGGTGATTTACCTGCACTGACCTCACCAGAACATTAGCCTTAGTAGTCGTAATCCACTGGCACATTAGACAGTCATAACCCAAAACAGATTCTCTCTATTGTGAAGGAAGAGCTTAACTTGTTGATGACAGAGTATTTTTTTTCCAATGAGCAAATGACCTTGAATGTCTTGCAGCTGACAGCAGTGCATTATTGCAGTGCAGCTTGTTGACATTCAACAGGCAGGAGCAAGGGCCCCACATGCTCTGTCAGACAACAAGCACAGACAGGAACCTCATACCACGCTAAGACAATGACTTGGATCATCGAAACACTTTACGCACCCTGCTCAGAAGGGAAAAGACCGTACACCCGTTGTGCCGGAAGATCGAACAAAAATAAAGAAGGTGATTACTGTTTATGTTACAAGCGTGGGCCTTTATGTCTTTGTAAAAAGCCACAGTTGTGTAGCTTTTTTAACACAACACAGTAGTACCCATGCTGTATTAGTCACTATTCAACGTAGGCAGTGTTGCAGCCTTTAAAGTCCAATCCCTTGTGTAAACATTCATGCTTGTAAAACCGAAAGACTTATACCAATTATGGGCTTATTTTAACTTCAGTGTTTGATGAAGTCTAGAAACTCCAAAGTACTAATATTTTAGGTCAAGGTTTTATGTAAAAATATACATCAATTTAGCATGCAAACACTCCAAGAAAAAAATCATTCTTGTAGTAGTTTATGTGTAAATACAGTCACTAGAGGCCCACTTCAGTTACTACAATTTCCCTTTACTAGTCTTCCCTTTTCAAATATATATATATATATACACATACATATATATATGTGTGTGTGTGTGTGTGTGTGTGTGTAAATATATATATATATATACGATTGGCATCTACAACTGAATTTAAAACAAGATTTACAAATGAAGATCAAAGCCTTTGGCAGTGTAGTATAGTAAAGGCTGCATTAAGGTAGCAAAAACAGGAATCACACTAAAGCTAAGCAAACCAAAAGATAGCAAACCCAAACAATGTTATTACAGCTTGACATTTATTTGCTTTAACAGGCTCTCACTTGAACAACTGCTTGGATCTGTTTCTATATGTAGCAAAGTCATTTAGTACCATCCCATAATCTCTGTGTACATGAAACAATAGACCAGTCTCTCCTGCTCTTCCTGAATATGTTGTTGTCTTTCAATTATGAGAGATGGTGGAAAAATATCTGTCACTGCCTCTCTTTTTTTCCTTTTCTTCCATTCCAATACTTACTCCAATCAGTGCCTTTCTGCACTAAAGCGGGCGGATTAGTCATGATGAGGGGGATCATTTACACAAACCTAATCAACATCACGTTCCCCTCCCCTTTCATATTGTTTCTGTCTCCTTCCACAGTTGACTGCCTTCGTGCACCATAGGACCCAGCTTTACTCCCTATGCAAGATGCGCAAGGTTTCCTCTTGCTACTTTTCTATGCCATGCTTCACCTGATACACCTCAAAAAGATAAACACATTCCTCCAGGCAGCTTTTTTTTTTTTTTTTTTTTTTGAAAATCTTAGAGAATGGCTCTCACGCACAAAAACAACACCACTCAACTTTCTGCCATGTGTGAACTTGATTCTGTTGCGCTACATCACAAAGGTACCTCGGGCAGGCAGAGACTGGCTCAACAACTGTCATCCATTTAAAATTTCCATCCCGAGTAACAGCTATTACATGTGTTTTTATAATAGAGTTATGTGCAACAGAGGTAAAGAACAAGACAAAAGACAAGGACTTAAAAGAAGCAGGATGAAAACCAAAGGGAGTTTACCAAGTAATCTCTTCAGCCCAGGTATTTATTAAACTGCTACAAGCAACATTTAAAGCCACAAATACTGGTCTCAAACTCTCTACACAGGTGGTGCAAGAAGGAATTTCTAGTGCAGCAATAACGATCTCTCACTGGTTTATCAAATGCATTAATTGGGTTTGCTCTATATGAAGCATGAGTTCATCACATAAACTTAATAAAACATTTACTTTTAGCATTTCACAAAATGTTAAATAATGACTGATGTGATCTGAGAACTGATGCACACACATTAACAATTTTAAAACCAGTCAAAGTCAGGAGTAATTTTATGCATTTGTAAGAAATATTTATTTTTTCTATATGTTAGTGTCTTGTTGCAACAACAAAGTTCATATTCTAGAAATAATTTAGAAAATCAATGTGTAGTAGAAATACGGAAAATACAACATATTATGTTTTGGGTTTCTTTGCACTACTGCAAAAAATACACTGTCTTTTAGGGGGGAATGTGAAAGAATGCTATGAAACCAGACTAGGGCTGTGACTTACAAAGTATGGATAAAAATGACAAAGTCTTTTGACAAATCTGTCAGACAGCCATAAAAGAATTTTGCACACATTTGGCGTGAGCTCTTTCTGCAGCAGTAGTTCAAGGCTAAGCTGCTGTGTGAACACAGCACTTACCAGGGCCTTTCTCCAGGAAGATGACCTTGGACTCTGGGAAGAAGTTGGAGCCAGTGATGACCATCTCTTCTCCCCCGCTGACCAGACAGCTGGTCAGGCTGGATTTCTCAACCTGGGGCAGTTCTTGAGCTGAACGCTGGGCTGGGAGAGATGCAGAAATGGTTGAAGAAAGAAAGAGGTTGATCATTTTCTGAGCTGTGTTCAAGTGCTGTAAGTGGACAATAGTTTGTAAAATCATATAATTCAATATAACATGAGGCCAGAAATGACTATGGATTCAACAACTCACTAACAAAACTGGTAGAACTAAGCCAAATGTATTGTTCTTGTGTGTTTGTGTATGTGCTACGAGTGTGTGTGTAGCTTCTTAAGTGACTGTTAAGCTTGAAGGGCACAGACACAACTGAGCACATTTACATTTGTAGCATTTATCAGATGTTATTATCTAAAGTGACTTTCAATAAGAGCAAACAGAAGATTAAATCAACATTCGAAATCGCCAGACTGCAAGCTTGCTAATAAAGGCGTGTGTGGATATGGTTTGTGTGCCATGCGTGTGTCTTTATCCTGTCTGTGGTTTTCTGAACGAATATTTTTACGTGTGAGACTCAGGCTGGGAAGTAAACACTCACAGCACTCCACAGGAATGGAGGCAGCCTGCAGCGAAAGCACCTTCCCGTTGGGTTGAGGGATGTGCACTCTGAACACCACGCGGACCCGTGTGTTCTTCCGTCCAATATCCGTCTCCCCCTTCCGCAGCTCAATGTCTGAGTTCCGCAGCTTTAGTATGCCAGCACAGTCAATACTGCAAGGTAAAGGGAAAATAGTTGGCCCCATACAGCACCGCCGGGATGGCAGGAATCTAAAATACATTTAAGTAGTAAAGGCCTATGTGTGATAAAACCAACCACAAGCTTAGCAGGGGATTGGAAATGAGAGGCATTGTTGAATCACAAATTAAAACTGCCTGTGAATATCATTCATTATCACTGTAAATGAAAAAAATCCTAACAAATCTCTTGTTATGAATTCCAGTGTAAATGAAACCAGATCTTATATAAATATAATCATTCTGGTGTTACAGGATCATAAATATATTATTAAAGTTTGTTTCTCTGCTCCATGGGAAACCCTCAAATTTTCCTTCTGCGCTTGACCCTCCTGTTGGTTTAAATTAAGAAAAATCTATAAAATCCCCTTTGGAAGATATTACAACCATGTATAATCATAAACGTGGTTATTTTTCATTGGACAGGGCTTCCTTCATGGTGGTAAGCTCATAACTAAGTAATGTAACCCTGAAGTGCTTCTGACAACTACCTGGCTGACATGTTGTTTTCAGGAAGGAGAGGAATTTCAAGAACTTTGGTGCTGGAGACCATAATTTCTTGGCTGGCTGTCGCTACAGTTTTCCCGGTGATCCGGTGCACCTGGTAGAACGCGTGCGGCCTTAAGTAACGGTCATCTGCTGTTCCGATGAACATCTGCAGGTTGACAGGCTTCTCACTGTAGCCAATGAGCTGAGACATGACAGAGAGAGATAGAAAAACAGAATAAAAACAGATGTGAGTCCTTGGGCTCCAGACGAGAGGTGTGAACAAATGAATACTCTTTTCATTTCCATTCCCTTTCAGTCGGCCACCCTTTTTTGGAGGAAATTTAAATGGCAGGTCGAGGGTGTTGTGATATTTCTGGCAGGGCTGCTAGAGATTCATCTGAAGCTTTGGCCTCCAACCAGTTTGACACTTATGTTTTCAGCTAATAGTGTTCTAATTTTCCGTCTGCAGGCTTTTTTCTAAAGGAAATATTTTTAGGGAAAACCTGATCTACTCAATCGCTTCAACAACAGCAAAAAAACTGCATTTCACCTATACTACCTATCACAGAAAACAAGAGTTGCAAGAATACTGAATTAAATGAACAAAAAAGGATAAATGAAGGCCTACAAATCTGCCAAGATGTTGAATTAAAGCTTGCAAAAGACAATCTAAGCAACATATCAAAACAAAAACACTTCAACATGTTAAGTGAAACACGATTACACTTAATCGTTACAAATTAAAACATAACACAAACCTGTGAAAGCATGCTAATTTCATACATACAAAACAGCTTTTAGTTGTTACAGTGTGGTAAAAAAATGGCAATAAAAATGTCATTTCAAATGCAGTGGTTCATGCGTGCTAATCTGGTTGGCACTGAGCACCTAGCAGCAGCTGTCCTCTCCGGGTGTCCGTGAGTGCTGGCACCTTAGTTCCCACTCAGACAGGCGAGATGTTTGATGAAGGAAAAGTGTTGCATGTTGGGTAAAGACAAGGGGAAGATGGAAAGGAGAGCAGGACCTTTTCTCCTCAGAGGGACAGAACAAACACACAGGCCACACAATCCCACTACTGTTGTAATGTTGTACTTGGCAGACTCCGTGACGGCAGGATGGCACCCCCCCACACATACACACTCCCACCATACTGCCCTCATAAGCCCACGCCTCCAGCTCAGATGGAGGGCAGCCCGTTGAAGGCAACAGAAAAGAACAAGGCCTTTCATTGCTCGTTCACCCCAGGAACTGCCAAGCCTCAACCCCACCACAGCTGGCTACTGACCCTTTCCTCCCTGCAGGTTTGCGTCACACACCGCTGTGTCAATGTTTAGTACAAAATGTTTGGTGTCTGGACGGACAGAAAGTGGGTGTAGCTTGGGAATTGTCATGTGCTGTTCCAAAACTAGCTAAAATAAAACGAGTGAAATTTGTCACAATCAGGCCCTGGAAACATACGCAAGTGAGAAAAACAGTCAGCAAGCACTACCAAAAAATGTGTGCATGGTTTCAAAATATTGACTTTCTTTGAAGCCAATTCTTAAACTACACTGGTTTGCAGAAGTATTTTTAAACACAGCTTATTTCCAGCATTGGTAAAAGGTGAGCTGGAATCAGCAGTGGAATCTGTGTTCATGGGAACTGTTGTTAATGGATTTAGTGGTAGCCTGGGCTCATTTTTGCATTTCCCTCTCGTTCGCTCTCGCTCACTACTTCCGAGACAGTTCCCTGTTGTGAAAGAAGTCGAGGTATGGGGGTACCTTCGTTGAAGCAAGCTGTGGAAAAACTGAAATATGCCGTGTTTACAGCAGGCTACGTGAGAGGACGAGTCTCTAGAGGCAAATACTAGGCAGGCAGGGTGGAGTTTAAATCTTAATAATGATTCACTGTTCTGAAGTGAATAAAAACCCTCTATCTTGAGAGGGCTGTGCTACTGAACTCAATAAGGACCCACTGGATCCCAAATGTCAGCTAAACTAAAAAAAAACAAAAAAAAAAACAGGAGAAAAATGTTTTTCTGACGAGTAAACAAAACTAGACTTTTTCTTACCACTTAAGACCAAACAGGCTTGGAGATGCACAATTACCCTAAACTAACCCTTTCAACATACCTAGTTTTTGTGGATAGAAGAAGAATGTTTAGTGTATATACATATATGTAAAACCAAGCAGTGAACATAAAGCCCTCCTCAGTGCCTGTGCCAATGTTTTAATCCTATTATGAGCATTTCTCTTTTACTTACAGTGTTTCAGACTAATAAGTGGAAACTCCAAGGTTATACACAAGCTTACACTAAAAAGTGCAGGCCCAAGCATCATATACTAGCCGTTGTGAGAAAAACCATACAGCTTGTGAAACTGTCTCGTTCAAACAAGTCACCGTACCACTTGATGTTCATGTATTTACCCTCTGAGTTTACATAAGCAGTGTTTATAGCCAGTTAAGTTGAGAAATTGAAAGAAATTTCTATAAAAAGACCCAGGGAAAAAATAACCCCGTCATTGGCACTGCTAATTTATTGGTGATTTGATCTTCACAAATAGCTTGACTTTAAAAATATGTCTCAAACTTCCAACCAAAAATCTATTAAAAGTGTTCTTGTATTTTCACGAGGAAGTCTCATGTTATGGTCTTGTAGAATTATGGGGGAAATGGTTTGTTGATTGGTACCAATAAATCAATGATTACATTTCAAACTGTGGCTTCTAAAACAGAATTCCCCCCTGGCTTAGTAAGGCTGTTTGAAGCAAAAACTCCCTACCCTAAGGTATGTTGACACTCCACCACATCCTCCAAATGTGTTTTATAACTGCTCAGTGATGGATTAATTAGTGTGAATGACTAAACAGATCAGTAATTCACATGGCTTTTGGGAATGTGTCTGCGTTGGTTTTTGAGGTGTAGAGTGTACGGCAGCACACGATCCACAAGGATGACGGCTCCTCAAAGCAAAGCATAAAAACGTAGAGGGACATAGTGTTTTTCCAAAATTGAAACTTGAACTGACAAATGTGGCATTCTTGAGATAATTCCTGACTCTGCTTTCTCACCATAAGCCATGACACACTGGAATCAACAGAATGCTCAAAACTACTGGTTGCAGCACATGAAATGTATTCGGAAGGAAGTTGCACCAGGGAACAGCATGAGGCCCCCCCATAATAACCAGTAATGGGTTCATCTTTAAAAGCCACATTAGATCTTAAGAGCCACATGAAAGTATAAATCGTGCTAGTAACAAGCTAACAGGTAATTATGTGCCCAAGCCTGAATGGATCTGCGGCTATAAATGACACAATTTTTCAGGATTCAAAGAAACGTGGAGTAACAGGAATCAACAGTCTTGTGGGCTGTGTTGCTTGTTTTATGATCATGTCTGCACACTGTGGAAGGGAACACAGACAGTGCTTGCACATGTGTGTGCATGCATGTGTCTGTGTGTCTGCAGAACACATTGTGTGAGTGCGTGCGCGTGCGTGCGCGTGTGTGTGTGTGTGCGTGTGTGTGTGTGTGTGTGTGTGTGTGTCTGTCCATATATCAGGGCATGTTTATTCGCAGCACCATGTGTGTTCCAGACAGGGTAAAAAGAGTTAACAGTGTCTGGAGGAATGTATTTGTGAGAAAGGACAGAAATAAGAAACCGAAAGAGCTTCATGAATGTAAATTAAACCACGAAAAGGAAAAATGACATATTTTTAAAAGCAATTTCTTAAAAACGGCATCAACGTGGTACTAAGGTTGTCTTTTTAAGCATCTAAACTGTTGAGGCTAAACATATTTAACAATGCGTTGAATGAAGTAGAAACTAAAAATTATTTTTCCAGCTTGTCAATTCTGGCGAACACATCAAACTTTCACCATGGAACGAAAAGTCTTCTTTTTTTTCTCTTCTTTCTTCTGTATCTCCTCTTCATGTCTACCTCTGTCTGTGTCCTCTTTTACACATTAGGGAATTGTTGTGGAGCCGAAGTGTTGACAAACACACACTTAGCAGGCCAGGAGTTCTTTCCAAATCAAATAATCAACCAGGAAAACCTGATTAGCGCGCCAGCAAGAAAAGGCTCACTTCAGCAGTTCAAGTGAATCAACACTCCAGGGCAAACAGAAACATACCTCACAGCCTGGCTAATTCAGTCACTCTGCCACAGTGACAGCTGTTACTAAAAACAATTATTTTTTTGTCCGGGGTTTTCCTAATTTGGTTCAATTTGATTTAAGTGGAGACAACAAAGCAGCTTCACAGAAGAAATCAGTACCAATTAATAAAGCTGATGTACATATCTATACCTGACAACACAGTTTATACAGTAACGAGAGTTGAGTACATGGGACTGGCATATAAGTAATGGAAGTTGTACAAGAAAAAAAAACATGTTGCCACAAGCAGGAGGTTCTTAGCACAATTTTTTCCTAATACTTCAGTATAGCATCAGCTGATATTCATTAGTCCTGCTCTTTCAAATTGCCGCAGTTGGCTCTCCAACCCAAACACTATGTTTTACATCCCTCAGACAGCATTAGAAGTGTGTACCAAATGCTGACCACAATGATATCATGTGCTTCTCAAATAGTAGTCTAACTACACTTCAGGGGGCCTATTTGCACTTTCAGTTTAGAAAATGGGTAAAGCACCACCTGCAAACAGTAGGACGTGTAAACAAGCACACATGGATTGCACCATGCTCCTGGCACAGAAGGCTTCTCGACAGTGAATGCACACGACACACCCTTGACTTGTTTCACATTCCTGAGTCACCCCTCTGCCACCCCTTAAATCTATGGCTGAGTGTGAAATGCCACAGGAGGGTGGTCTCTGCACTTTCAACTCCTCACCTTTCAGCCTGTCCAGAGTGCATCGAGCCCATCTGGTCAGTCAGCAAGTCGCTCACGCCTGATAGAGATCAGTTCTTATATTAAACCACTGTGACATTAAAATCAGTCACATGACCCCAGGCCTATGTTTACTGAAGCATGTAACTAACTTCTGACTTCAAGCTTCTGACTGTGGATCGAGTTTAGGATGAACTCTCTCCCCTAAAATAAAACCGCTGGATACAGTTACATACTCAGCTCCCACTAAATAAAGTCCCCACTTATTTTTGGCCTTCATCTGTTCCACTGATCCAGTAATAAGGCAAAGCAGGCTGACGGGAAAAACATCTCCCATCACTGCGAGAACACACAAGCAAGTGCGGAGGGAAACACGCAACTAAAATTTTTTTGTTTAAAATACCAAAAAACACTGTTGTGCTAGTAAGGGCTGCATTTGACTCCAAGAGTTTTGATAATGGAAAACATGTGCAAAGCCGAGAGGGAGAACATCACCTGCTCCCTGCCTCTCTTCACTCACAGTGCATCATCATCAACCTACCATTTGTTATCTGTGTTTACCTCTTGTTCTCATTTTATCCTCCCTTTTTAAAAAAAAAAAAATTTCCCTGTTTTCTCTCCTTATCGCTTTCTCCCCAACCCTGACTTCCCTTCCTCCTCCCATCTCTTCCTGCTTCTTTCCCCTCTGTCACTCTCTCCTCTCTGTCCCTGTCCTAGCCTCTCACCTACCTCAGCTCCAGCCCTCTGCCGTAACTCGACACTTTCTCACAACGAGCGCCTGACTCTGCTAAGTTGTTTCCCTGTGTTGCTCCGCTGTTGCCATGGTGAGACTCTGTGTGTATGCAGGAGTGTGTGTGTGTGCGTGTGTGCGAGCAGCTACATAGACTCACGCTGGTGTAAACTACAGCCCTGAAGCTTGTGTCGTGTGAGTGTGTGTGTGTGTCAGAATGTGTGGACTTAAACGCACTGACTGGTGTAAACTGTGGTCCTTGGAAAGGTTTGTGATGTGTGTGTGAGAGAGAGACAGTGTGCGTATGTGCGTGTGCGTGTGTGTGTGTGTGTGTGACAGTCTGGCTAGCATGTGTGTGCAACAGATGTAAAAACAGGAGAAACGGTGGTCAAGGTCACGAGAGGGCCCATTTTATCTGGCAGTGGTTTCCCTTGTGTGGCACAGTGGCACCACAGCATGGGATCTATGGACACACACACACACACACACACACTGCAGCTCACACAGGCTTGCTGTTTGCCCAGCACACTAGGGAGGGCAGTGAGAGCCAGGGAGCCGGTTGACTGTTTGTTTAAACAAGGTCAATACATGCGCACGTTCATGCACACGCACACACCGACACACACACACACACAGCAGAGTTTACTGTATACTGCATGAGGGCTGTATATGGCCTTGCTAGACTGGTCCAAGCTCAATTCCTCTTATTCCCCATTCTATCCTCCCCCACGTTCACTCTCTCTTTCACACACACGCACCTCTCTCTGTCTCCTTCTCCCCCTCTCAGCAACTGTTCTCTCACTGTGCGCTAAGCCTGATTACAACAAATGAGAGCCAAGCTTCCAACATGTTTACATCAAATACAGCCCTGGGGCAAGGCAACACAAGCTCCTGCCAGTTCACACAGTGCAAACCGCATGGCTCTGCATTGTTGTCTGTGTGTCTCCCCACTGTGGCAGCCAGTCTACTGAGGGAGTCGGAGAGTGAGAGAGAGAGAGAGACCTGTCAGGACGGCAGAAAGGAAAAGCACAAGTAGAAGAAGAAGAAGAAAGAAAGTAGACTAACAGATGTAGAACGAGATGGTTAAAATAAGGGAAGGGATTAGACACACTGAAAATGTGAGGGTGAATGACAGAGACAGACAGTAATGGGGTCATGGCCGTGCATTCAAGCACTGGGATCAAAATCATTTAATGCATCCAAGCTGGTGGAAATATAAGGCTGTCTTGGACAGCTTCTGTCGTATTCTCTTTCAAATCCTTGTCACCAGACACCATAGCTTCATTTAGATTTATTAACTGTGGCAACAGGTTTTAATATTTATTTTTCCACACTTGTGTTGTACCGCACAGCCTGATGTTGTGCTCGTGTGCACTTGTTTTGTTTCTATGCTGTATGATTGTTTCTTCACTGTATCTGATAGCCTTTTTCTGCTTTGTCTGCCTGTCTCTATCTGTAGCCCCGTCGGTAATACCAGAGGGGCTCCTTATATTTGTGTGGGTGCAGCAGCACTCAAATAAGCTGGTTAAATACGCACAAGGATACCTCAGCCTTCAGCCAGCCAGAGAGGCTTTGGACTTATATGTCTCCTAGCAACAGGTGTACCGATTAAGGTCTGCAGCCAGCCCCAGAGGAATGGCTAAAACAGCCAGTCACAGATGTAGCCATCCTGCAATGCACAATTATATTAAAAAGGTAAGATTGTCAGCATATTGAGAACCATTTTTGCACATTAATTTTAATACCACAGTGCTTGTTTTGATGTCTGTAGAATACAGAGAGCTTGTATAGAATAAGTTCAATAATTTCAAAGATTTCTCTGACAACCAGTACATTGTATAGGTGAAGTTTTCTGTTGCAGTTTTGTTTAAAAAATGGTTGCTGTGCTAATGGATAACAACAGATTTGTCTGATCAGAAAGCTACACTGTGAGTAGTTAACGATATCATTAGCCCTCAGCATCAGCCTTTGCATTGGAAGACACAGCATTCCTCAAAGAACCCAGTGCTATGAATCACGTCTGTCAAAACAATTCAACGTAAACACTGTCATGCTTTGCAGTCTTTTTCTGGCTACCATACACACAGACAGAGAGAAAACGAGTTGACTGTTATGACCATTGCCAGTCAATGCATAATCACATCCGTGTCTCTCTTTAGATCAGTGATCAACAGCTGGTCAACCCCCTCAAGTCGTCCTTACTAGTAACAACAGATAAAGCTGGTGTCAGACTCCCAACACATTGCAGTCTCGTGTTTTATTCCCACAGCAAGATAAATGAATTTCTGTTGCCAGAACACAAAATTCAAAGGCTATGACTACATCTATGACTTAATCTTAAATATATATATAATATGCACCAAACAATACATGGTGCTGCTGTAAAAGTCACTAAATGAGACGAGTGGGTACACAAAAAGTATCAGCTCCCAACATCCTCTTTTTGGAGCATAATAACGAGCTAAAACGGAATATTTCTGACTTCAGTGAAACTATGGGATCTCCTTAGCGGTTCAACGCCGCTTATTTTCTGTGGTTACATGTCTTAACAGCTGCTACATCCTGTAACTGGGGCCCAAAACTACAGGTTAGAAATAACTGACCTAAAACTGCTTATCATCTGAGCCATTCAGTTCCATGCAAAGCAACTTAGAGGCTTGATACTCCAGCTAGCAGGCGACTAAACAGAAACAATGCTTCCCTCTTGCAGAAAAGCCAGTTTTTAAAGGTCAACATCAAAACTATGTGCAACAATAAGCAATCATGTCAAAGGAAATGCAGAAAATCCACTTGCTTGGTTACTACTTCATAACTTCAAACCAGGATATGAACATAGAGAAAACCTTGTTATTGTGTGTCACTATCAGTGTTGAGGACTTAACCAGAAAATCCTGCTATTTCTTTTTTTTTCCTTGCAATTTAAAAATGAAATGAATGAAAACGATGTCCTAAAATGAACTATTTATTTAAAATTTTAGTTCAAAACCTCTTCTGACAGCGCACCAAAACAAAAAGAGTTATCACAGTGGCCCCTATTGTTTGTCTGACCACAGTCTGATCAGTGACACACCTCTTGGGACTTCCACCAAAACGTGATCAAGCAACAAAGTCAATAGCTGGCAGAACACAGGAAACCGTGCACTGGTGTCTACATGGCAGGATGGAGACATTCTCAAGTTTGTAAACAAAGTCCCAACTCATCTGCTAAAGTTTGTCCATTCCGTGACGGTACTGATTATGTTACTACGAGTCATGAAGCCAGTACTTCAACTGCTAAAAAAAGAGTGGTTTGAGCTTTAAAGCACAGTCAACACATCTCTCAAAACTACAACTAAAGGTTATGGGACCAAAAACCGATTAACTCAATATGACCTTCTTAACATGGCCGAATTTCTTCACTCAATTTATAACCAAGAAAATATTTAAAATCCAAGAAAATATTACAAACCAAAGTGGTTGCTGTGATTGACAGACTTAAACAATGAAGCAACACAAGGAGCAGAAACAAGTTCAAGCAGGGAGAAATGTTAATTTCTTGAAGGGTGTCTCAACGAACTTTCGGAATATTAGCAAACTGCGGAAAAGGACTGATTATCTACCCCAGCATTTTCAAAGAGCGCATTCAGCGCAGAAGGAAACCTGGTGACAAGCCACAGAGCTGCCCTCCAGTAACATGGATAAGAGTTGGAACCACACGTGAAATATAAAGATGCACAGAACAGATTAAATCTTTATTTGGGGTACCATCTACAAGCAACAGTTTTTTTTCAGCCCTCTTCCTTGCAGACAGAGTGCACTTTACGAGGCTTCACACTATTTCTTCAAGACCTTACACTTATCTACCAAGTTTAAAATGTTATAGCTTTTCTATTACTCTACTCTCCCCCCCTTCACTCAAAAATGTGTTTTTGTGATTTTTGCTGCTACTGGATGTTTGACCTTCACTGCACAGAATGATGTATGTTCAAAGTTCAACAGACTGTTTTCAAACTGATTTGCTGAAAGTGGAAAGCTTCTCTGAGCTCACCTGAAATCTGAGTTTGAGGCATGTACCCGCAAGCAAGATTTGGGAAATCAAAACTAGTGTGAAGGCCAGCCTCGGTCCAGTCACCACTTAACTTAGACCAGTGTGAAACGTACACTTGAAGTCTGCATTGCGCATACATTGAGAATGGTCTTTCAGTGAAGTAAGAGGCATCTTGCATCTAGCAGTTAATCTTTTGTAATGAAAAACATTTGCATATTCAAGACAAACACAACAGAGAAGGCATGTGGCAACTTACTATTTTCTTTCTTACATAATAATAGAAAAGGGCAAACAATTTAAGACCTTTAAAGTATGTAAACTACACCAGCTCAACAGCTCAGACATTCTCTTTTTTTTCTGTTGACACAGCAGCTCGGTGGTGCACTGATTTGGGCAACAGCGAGGTCACAAAAGGAAGTCATCACCATGTCCAGATGGCAGCTATGGCGTCATCTGGTGACATCACACTACTAGTGTCAGGATTCAATGACAGTAAGAGGTCCTGCAGAGCACAGAGGAGGCACAAACTATAGGAAGGACAACTGCATGAACATCACAGTCCCTTGGATCAAAAATGTTAAATCATGAAAGCAATGTTTGCTGTGAATTTGGAGTAGGGAATGGAGAAGAAAATAATTTAGAAGGAAAACAGAAATGCTCGTAACAGCAGGCAAAATGTTACGGAGTCAAATTATATTCTTGAAATCAAACCAAATCTGTATTGTTGATAATTTGTACACAAAAGCTTCCATCATAAAGCCGACAGCTCCTTTTGTTTCTGCTGCCCACTACAAACTTTTATATCTGCAGTATTTTAAATATAGACAAAAATAGAAAAGCTACACATTCATATTGTGAGGCAGAGAGGCTGCGATCACACATGCAGGCACCTGTGACATTCTGCCTCCAGCAAACAGCTTACTTCACACCAACAGTGCACCTGGGAAATATGATATATGCAAGCTTGTTAACGGTTTCAAGTGGTCTGACCCCCTTACGTCCACCGTATACTGGGTCAAAACAGAGGCTGAATGACTTTAGATTCCCTTTAAGAAGGTGCAGTCTTTCTTGTTGTTGATATTCAGGCTTTTTTTTTTAGCATTAACTTGATGTTGTGACGTTCGTTCGTGTTCTATGATAACCTCAAAGAAAGCACAATGTGTGTGTGTGGTGTTGGTTTTCAAAGAAATTCTGTTTTTGCACAAACAATAATGATATCACAGCATAAAGAAATAACCTTTCATATAAAAGGAACTTTTTTGCACAGGGCATCAAAAAGAAGCAAAGAAGACTTACAATAGAGGGATGGATGTTTAGTAAACAAAGGGTGACTGTTAGACCTGCTGGACAAGTGCTGATGTATCTAACCTGACACAGTACAAGACAGCAGTTCTCATTTGGACATTATCAATGCTATGGAATAAAAAAACATGAACCTAAAAACTGCGACTACAGGGAAATAAGTGGAGAGATATGTGTAATGCCTAAATACAAAATGGTATAAAGATTTTTTTTTAGTTTCATATCGCACATAGTTCCATTGTTGCTCATGTAACTCATTCACCCACACATTTTCTCTCAAACTGCGGCTGACGACAGGCACATGCTATCTGTGTGCTTCTCTTGCTTTGTCTGCTCACACTGTTCGTGACAACACATTGATGTTTGTAAAGTTGATCATGAAAGTGCATTCCAGCAGAAATGCATTTGATTTTCATTTCCATCACTAGTAGTGGCAGCATTCTGTGACTGAGTGTAAACAGCAGCTGTATGTTGAGAAACACTGACCAACTATCGTCACAGATCCAGATCAAATCTTCTTACAGGAGATTTATGGCACAGCCATTTATTAAGAACAGAAAAAAAAAAGATTTGCAAACCTTGATAATCTAAAAATAAAAAAAGTAGAAAAATAAAAATACCGCAAGTAAACAGAACAGACTTCTTCTGCGGGTCATCATCTGTTCTTGCCTCCTTGACCTCAACTGCTATTTAACTTTTATTGGAGTTGCTTTCAGATTCTAATCTTGGTTAATGTTTAGCCTAACAAAAACTAATAACCATAATAACATTAAAAAAAATACATACAGTTAATATATAACAAAAAAAAAACATTTGGGGCCAACAAACCTGAGTCTGCTGCTTCTACAGAACAGTAAAACTGACTGCAAACACTGTCAGGACCACCATGTCGGTACTACAGACCAGCTTAAAGCTAGCTTTGGAATCAACTTTGAAATGACCTTGTCTGACCCAAGATATATTCACTCTTGTCACTAGCTACTGCAAGGAAAGCGATAAACGAAACAATTGCCCCTGGGGATGAGAAATGAGGGCAATCATGGCAAATGCTTGGTTGAAAAAAATTTGACAGCTAAATTATGCATTGTCACATATGGCAGGATTGAATCTTGGTCTAACTGAGGTAGAAATGGTTAATGATTGGCCTGAAGGGAGCCTGCATGACTGAATGTATGAGGACATAGGCTGTTTCTAAAGCAACAAATGGCAGCAGTTTAGACATCCTTGTTTCAGGAAATTTTGTGTCCACAGCTGTTCAAGTGTTGTATTTTATCTTAATTGTTATATCTTGCGTAATGTGCATAATGAGCGGTGACTGAGCTCACTTTGGGACTGATCTACTTCCCATCTGTAGTTCCAAGAAATTCTAACAAACACAGGACTAATAGTTCAAATTTAGTCCAAGTGGAAATCCAGTTAGGACCAATAATATATATATATATGTAATATTCTTTGCTCTCTTTTAATTCACTTCTTAAAACATTTTTTTTATCTGATTTTATTTAAGTTTTAAAATTGTGTTTTATAGCTACCTGTTTTATTTGTGTGCATTCTTCTTTTATCAATTATTCTGTGTCCTCAATGTATTTTAGTTTTTAATTTATTTTTTAGTGAAAAGCACTTTGTAACATTTGTTTTGAAAAGTGCTTTATAAATAAAGTGTATTATTATTAATAGATACAAACAAAATGACCAACAAAACCCAACAATGGATCCAAAATGTGCATAGCTGTTTTGCACATTCAGATGAAAAGCTTATTCAGTTCCACAGCACAAAAGATACTGATGTAGGTTCCACTGCAGTGCTAACAGAGCAGATGCAGGTGCTAAAGATATATCGAGATTTTGTGGACTGTACACGGTAATCCTATTGGGCTAAATGGACAGCTGACCAGCCTATCAGCCTGAACTCTGCCATTGTTAAGTTTCCCAACAATATGACCCAGCATAAGGTCCTTTCTTAATCACACACACAAAGAAAGCTTGTCACTGGGGCCTTGAAAAATTAATGAGACTGAAATCTTCTGCTATTGCGCTCTCTCTCGCTCTCTCTCTCTCTCTCTCTCTCTCTCTCTCTCCCTCTCAGTCTCTGTGAAAAAAAAAAGCAGCCATAGCTCTTTGGAGGCTCACCTAGTCTCTCACAGGTGCTATCAGATGACAGACCAGCTGACTGGGCTATAGTGACAGCTCTCCTGCCTGCCTACAAATCTCACTGCTTCAACAGGCTGACTGACAGTGTTGCTGTGGGGGAGGATCCGTGTGACAATCCACACACATGCAAATATGTAAAATGAAACCCTAAATCTAATGCTCATTCCCATTAACCAGCGGATGTTTGAGCTATTGCACTACGAGGCTGAACAATAACTTATTTATAGTCCAATAATGTATCTTTACTATTAGTAGATTAATGGTGGATGCTGACATCATTGTGAATGCAGCTGAGAGCATTTTCAACAAGGTTCTGCAAAAGATATCCTGGCAAGTTTTCATCATCAGTTAATGGCAATTGTGTGATAGAAGCCTCCTTGTACAAACTTTTAGGAGAAAACAAATTTCAGTCACACACAAACGGCTGTTGCTAAGTTTAAAAAAAAAAAAAAGGTTCAGCCTATTTCTCCTCCCTTCACTTTTAATTTCACCACCGAAGGTTCCAAGAGTTGACATTTTGGCTATGTGGTTAGTACAGTGGGAGCTGGATGAGCGCTCAGTGTACAGGGTGTAATTTAACTAAAACATTGCCAGGATAGTGTTAACAGATCTCTGACAAAAGTTCAACCCTCAATATGGTAGAGACATCAGTGATTGTATTTACTTTCCCTTATGTTTTGTAAAAGTATTTTTTAATGCTCCAAATGTCAAGCAACAATTCAGTGTTTAGGAATTGTAATCTTTAAAGTTTCAGGTCAGTTTCCACAGCCAGATTTTGGAGGATTATAACCTGGCTTCAGGAACTTTAGGAAATGCCCCAAACCCTTGGGGGAAACACCCAAATATGTTACCTTGACGACTGGATGGCCACCAGATGCTGCTTTGACGGCTCCTCTGCTGCCCTCGGTCTCATAGTGTGCTCGGTGGTGGGCTTTGGGTTGCACCTCTATCTTCAGTTCATACTGGCTGAACTGGCTTGGCAGTGGCCAATCTAGAGGAGGCAGTGAGGAGGTTCTGAGGAAGAAATACCACAAACATGCACATACACACCCACACAGAGAGACAGATGACATTAGAGCTCTGGTAAGAAACTTCTAAACCATACAGTGACGTGTAAAGGATGTTTTCAAAAATGAATTTGAAGCATACTGTAGACAGGTTTGTAGTCGTAGTACACAGGCAGTAAATCTGAAGAAACTGTCCTAAAAGTTAGGATAAATAATGTAGAACAAACATTGTTACAGTCATAATAATAACAATGCTATAACAAAAAACAAAAAATGCTCGGGTCCACATAATTTCATCTTTTCATATTTTAAATTCTGCATAGATATGTTAATCCTGAGACATTATAATGTAAGGTCAAGCAGGGCAACCTCAGTCTAGCCTATGGCTGATGACAGCAGCCTGTCTTAAGACTGAAAATGTGGTATTCCCCTTTCATTGGTTGACAATGTGTAATAGGTGCAAAAAGGGGGCATAAAATGCAAAGTGTTCAGCCCCATCCAGACAGTGAATCACAGAAATGCCCACATGCATTAATCCTGTTCTTAAACACAACACTTGTAATAGGTCATGTTAACACTTTAAGGGTGAATCATTTCCTAAGGGGGACTTTTTTTTCTGAGTCTTTACCCATTTACTGTTAGGGTCAGTGAATAGGAGGCAGGACGAAAGTGTGTGTCAGACAGTGCATAAATTATTGTGCGTGCGAGTCTTTGCAGATACTGTACAAGTGTATACTCTATGTGCAGTGCATCGCAGCGGCGAGCATTGTGTGTTTTTCCTCGGTGTCTCTTTTTTGTTATCTGTGTAGACCACAATCATATTTGAACAGCTGCACTCAAAAATAAAACACTCAATGGCCGTCTCCACAGAGAAACTGGGTCTCTCCATCTGAGTGCATTAGATCACTTTATCCTCAAAACATTTTGTAAACACTGGCGTCAGCCATTAGTATAAAACAAACAAAGCTATAACCTTTTAAGTTATTGTCGTATGTATTATTCTTGATTATGATTTATTTACAAGACAATAATGCATTTTACAATAAACAAGTAAAAATAAGGATTTTGGAATGTACTGCCACATTCCACCCGATTTGTATTTCATTAAAGATACACTAAAAAATAAGGCATAGGAATGAATTACATGAACTATGCCTCATTAGAACACTCAGTCAAATTAATACTAACCCTAATTCTGTCATATTTATAGCCACAATTTTTACAACTTTGTCATTGTCTTAATTCTGTCTCTTTGGATACTACCCAATAATGTTTCCAGAATATAGTTCATCCACAGTTTGGCTTATGTTAGTAAAGTTTCAGAAAGACTTATTAATTTTATTGTGCTTATTTTATAAGTTTATCAGTTTGTATTTATTTAATTTTATTTTTTTACAATTCTTGGGCTTAGATTTAATAATTCTACTATTTTCTATCTGTAATATCAACCTGTAATATCTGTGCTAGTACACAGTACATATGTTTAACTCGAGGACTCTTACTACTTTGACTGTAGCACACATCTTGACAGTGTACCCAATTATTTATTCATGAAGCAAGAGTCTATTGCAGGGCAGCACAAGCTAAATGTGTGTCAATTGAAGTGCTTTATCTGACAACAGCTACAAGTGCCATTGTTCTTTTTGTTTGTTTTTTAAGCATAGCACTGTCCGCAATCATAAATGAAACTGCGTGTGTGTCCACGTATCCATGCAAACTACCAAGGTGTTCATGCATGTGTGTCTGAAAGCCTATGGCTGTGTATGTGAGACCTGAGTCAGTGAACCGACTCTACAGTGTGGGCAGCTAAAAGTATGGGCGGTCGTATACTTGATCTCTTCCTCAGCAGTGACCACTGTAGGCTCTTTGTGCTCCCTGTCACATGGTGGCATATACTTTTTTTTTTTGGCTCTACCCAAGACAGTACAGACTCCTAGCATGCAAACTAAACTGCATGACAGATCTTTGACAGTACAAAATAATTTTTAGGGGAAAGTTTGTAACGTTTTAGCCAGCATGGCTGATTCCCTTAGTTCTTCCTCTTCCAAATGCCTGTCAAGTGCTGGCTACATGCAGACCAGGCTGATCAGACTGGATTGAAGACATGTGAGTCAGGCTTTCAGTGGAGCCATTTCACTTCATAAACTGCCTTACAGACTGGCACCAAACCCACAAGGAAGACTGCATTTTGGAATGAAAAGGCAAGTGTCAGATATTTTGTAAAGGTTTTGTGCAGCCAAACGGAGTCGTGTAGTTTTACATGTAACTGAACTACTGACTACAAATTTTCCAACGACTTCAAAGTTTAAAGAGACATAAATACATAAAGACGAAATGAGCTAGATCGTGCAAATAATGTTAATACAAGCACATATGCTGCAAATAGCTGCTAAAAAAATACCCTGTCAAGGTGTGGCTTTGCTTTTTGGAGTTTGTTTTTCTTCTTCTGCCTGACTATATTGTTATTTGTATGGTATGATATCATAATAAATGCATTATCTATAGTAATCTGTCAATACCATAATAGTCAGTTTATCAATTACAATACTTTTAAGAATTATTTTCAAATTACAACTTCACAAACAGGAGGTGACACTATCAAGAACAAGATCATCATTCTAACAGAGCATAATAAAGGCATCCTAACCCTTATGTTTTCTTCCCAGCAGCTATGACATAAGCATCAAGGAAGTGTGGGTTTGCATGGCTGCTACGGTAACAGGAGCAGAAGAGTACAGAAGAAACTCGAGCTTGTGACGGAGCTGGAGCACTGGACTATGTCCTGACATAGCATAACCTTTCTCAAATGTCTAAGCCATAGTGTAGGTGCTTCAGTTCACTCCCATGACATAGTCTTCTCTAGATTGTTCATGGTCCTGGCATCATTTCCAAACAATTAATTAGGGTAATCTTGCATCTACACAAGTTGCAGGAATTGAGGCCTCATCAAAAAACATTGACACCTTGACAACATTTTTTCTTGCCATAAAAAAGCCCGTTTGTAATAACTGTCCTGTTGCTGTAGATGAGTAAGCACACTGGTGCACTATTTTATTTTATTTTTTTTTTGTCTTTGTTACTCACATTTTATTTTTTTTTTTTGCAAAAAAATTCTAGCCTACATTCTGTTTCCTGACTGGAAATGTACACATTACATTTCCCACAAAGTAAAACTGGCTTTTTGTTTAAATAAAGCTTTTGGCACCTAACTTGCAAGAATTAATTAACATGTCTTGTAGACAGCTCAAGGAGTGAGGCAAGATCCAATTCTTGGTCAAAGCAAGTGTCTGAACACCCCACCAGTTTTTCATTCCACCCAATCCCACCCATTCCACCTCGGCCATCTGTTCAAAACACCACTAACACACATATGCATGCACATAGGCAAATCAACAACACTCTATCTCATGGCAAACAGGGGTTTATACAAACTGACTCTCAACAGTTATAGAAGTCCTGTTTGAAAATTAAATTTAGCTAAAAATCATATTTTTTGTCAATGCATGCACCTGCTAGTGTAAGTAAGTAGGGCATGAAAAGAAAAATATTCAGTCTTCAGCAAAAAGACATATTTCTGTTACTGTCTTAACTATAGCCCTAACAGGAAAATTCACACGAGGATAAAAAGATCAAATTGCGACTCATCATAGAGCTGACCCTGTTATTGTCTGGACAGTGTTAGGTCTGTGTGAGAAAGCATTTGTGTTATGTCTATGCATGTGTGTGTGCGTGTGTGTGGTGGCCCCCTTGCCATATGTGCCCTGTACTGATTTACAGTGCTAGGGGCCAGTGCACACAAACAAGGCCATGTCTTCATCTGCTGCACACATTGAAGAACACACAGCAGACTCCTCCTTCAGTGTGTGTGTGTGTGTGTGTGTGTGTGTTCATAGGAAATTAGCATGTGTGTGTCCATGTGTTTCCCCAATCCCTCCAATAAACTTGTATTACTCCACAGTGTAACTAAATCAGATTTATGCTGCTGATACAAAGCTCAAAGTTCACCCATTACTGAACACTGATCTGCAGGGTTCCATCAACGGGCTAAATAGCCATCTAACATAGCTATATGATACTAATTTATTGCACTGCAATGTTTACACTTCTCTCCTAGATCAAAAAGGGTGTTCAGATTTTATGACAGCTCAAAGCTCTTTTTAAAACATTCACCACTGAGGTCTATTGTTCAGCCCTGACCTGTTAATTGTTTTGAATACTGATAGCGTGCTGTCGTGCAAAGTGGTGGTTGCAGTTTTAATTTACAAAAAGACTAATGAAACATTGTCTTCTGCTTTTGACTCTTAGGTGAACACACTTTAAGAATTTAGGATGTCATTCTTCATGATTCTAGTCCTTTATTATTACAGAGATGACAGTTGCCTAGTTGAAAATTATTTTGAACTAGTTGAGATATTGTCCCTCACTGTCATGTGAAAAATATATATATATATTTGAAGACAGCTTTTTCCCACTTTGTCTTCTACATCCGCATGACTCATTTGCTTAAGCTGGATTAGATGAGTGCATCTGTGAGATGGAGTTAAATTTAGCTTGTTATTAGACAATCCTTCAGCAAATTTACCTGAATATAGGTGTATGACCAGGCTTGGGTTTATTCCATGAGAAGTGGGAAGGTACTGAGAGGAACTGTTCTGCAGGCCCATCCTTCTTCAGGCTGTGCAAGGCCTCATCTGAAGGTGAGTCTAGATTAGGAGACATATTTCCTTGGTCATCTAGCACCAGTTCCCCTTTCCCAGTCTGCATAGCTGTTCTGTCTTGTGAGGTCTTCCTTGTCTTGGAGGGGATGTCTGCCTCAGATGGGCAGCACTGAAAGGGTGACATGCCAACAGAAGGACTGCCAACCCAAGTGTCTTCTGTCACGCTGCCCCTAGGTGAAGGTCCTGGCGTGGGTGTGGGTGAGTGATGAGGAGACAATGAGCTGGGATAGCAGATGTCAGCGCTAGAGTGGCGCCTCTTCCCACAGGGTGAGGTTGGACGTGAGGAAGGCCTGGAAGGTGGACGCGGGCTAAGCCAATTTTCATCAGTGACACTGGTGCGTGGCGAGTGGCAAGGGGACTGTCGGGGAGACAGGCTCACTGAGTGGGAGTGGTGCACAAAGGCAGGGTGGTGGTGCTGCCAGTGGGGCTGCTCCTCCAGAACTCCAGGCCCAGTCTGAGGGGAGGCACAACCTGGGGAAGTAAGAGGGGAGCCCAGAGTAAACCGGGCAGCTGCTTCATTCAGCTCTGAGTCAACATCATCATAGACATGTGAGAATGATTCACAAGAGGAGGCATCAGAAAACCAGCTCCTAGAGGAGAGGCTGCTGCATGGGCTGGGGCTAAGAGAAGAGTCCCGGTATGAGTGGTCCAGCGGCAAATACAGGTGGTCTCTGGACAAAGGCCTGTCACCGTGGTAATCCCCATCAGGGCCATTGGCCCTCAGATCCTCCTCGTTGGCATCCATCTCCTGCTGGCAGCTGGGGGAGATGGAAGTGATCTGGATACTGGGGCACTCAAAGGCCTTTGGTGCCTCCACAGGAGCAGAGGGCAACAGGGGGGAGGTGCCATATTTGGAGTCTTGTGCCTCATAGCTCGGGGGTTCAGGTCCTGGTTTATGTGAGTGAAGGCGTGGTGAAGTGTTGATGACCTGGGAGTGAGACTGCATGCCATGACGTGGCAGGCCAATAGACTGGTGGTTAGAGACCATAGACTGGGGCTGGCCTACATTTAGGATATAGAACGATGTGCTGTCATCAGGCTCCAGATCTAGGAGAAGAAAAGGAAGGGAAGATTAGGATACAGCAATCGGGTTTCTGTTACTACTGTTTTTTTCCCTGTAGTGTTCCTTAGTTTGACTTCATTGAGTTACTGAGTTAGTCAGGAAAATGCTCTTACTACAAAATCTAGATCAACTCTAATCATTTTATTTCAAAGCCTGTGTGGTTAGAGCAAAGATCAAAATAGTGAGAGCTATACCTCAGTTACATCAAAGTGCCTCAAGCTGCATTCATAGAATCAGCTTTGATAGCGGAGTTGAACATCTGATGTTGTGTTTAGGCAGATGAGTAAAAAAAAAAACAACAGAAAATATTGTTATTATCCCCATTACGGTCACAGCTAAGAAAGACAACATTGGAGATAACCACATACCTCTAAAAAGTCATCTTTTCATGAGTTTAGAAAAAACAGCCCTGTCTTTAACTTTGTGACAATGCATTTTCCAGGTAATTCAAGAGGATTAATAAATATTTTGTTTAGATTAAAAAGTAATGTGTTTTCTCAACACATAAAGACAAATTTAATCCTTCATATTTCACAAACATTTCAAATTACCACAGTTGGAGATGTGGTGACAAATGTAGTGGAGAAAAATTTAATATATGTCTTTGTAATATGGTGGAGTAGAAGTATAAAGCTGCATAAAATGGAAATACTTTGGTGAAGTACACTGAATTTGTACGCAAGTAGACTGCTTGAGTAAATATACGTAGTTACATTTAACAACTGGCGCCTAGGCACTTTGCACCCCCATTAAACTGTCTGTACCATGTAAAGGAAATAAAAGGAGGAGACGTAATTGGTTCACCTTCTCATAATACATTCCTCCTACTAATAGTGTATCCATCTTCCTCCAGTCATGTTTTCACACAACACAGCACTACACCAGGGTTGCACTTGAGTCCCTGGTTGCCAAAATTACATAAAATTATTTGTGCGGTTATGCCATGAGTCTGTGCTTGAGCCCAGTTTCAGGAAATTAGAGGCCAGAGTGTTGCTGGGTAGCAGGGAGTCATACAGGCATTGTTCCAAGAGGGATAACCGATGAACAGCACTACTCAGGAAACAAATTCACACAACGGTGCGTGCTGTCGGCTGTCATCACAGCTAGCGCCGGCAGGCTATTTATACCAAAGGTCATCCGGCACAGGCAGCATGTACACACACAAACACACCCACACACAAACAAATTGACAAGAGTCCATTGTGTCCATTGGCACTATTCGGTCAGAGTTTATTGATAAACTTACACTGGATATGCTCTGCTGCTCCCATTGGGAATACTCCCCCCACCTCCTCCCCAAATCTCTTCTCAGTGCTTCACACGTGACACATTAATACTGTCACATTAGAAACGTAGGGAGTAAGAATTTTCACAACTTCATATTAAACCTAACATGACTTAAAAACATCCCAATTGCCTTCACATGCGGATTTCACTTGCTACAAGGTGTATGCATTGTGCTTGTCCTCTGAATGGAGGATACCACTTCAGTACTATGTTTACTTTTGCACAGCACCATATATTATAGACGCCATATGTGTTACAAAAAACATAAACATACAGCATCACCCACTGTAAATAGAAACTAGCGTGGCAAGTGACACAATGCAAGCATCATTTAACATCAGAATTTCTGACAGCTTTTACAGTAGGCAATGGTGAATAAAACTTTTGCTTTACTGTGATGGCAAAATACAAAAGAGCAAAGATTAACATCCTGCAGTAAACTGCAAAGTGACCAGGGGAAAAATTTAAGCCAATAAAGATGCAAAAAAGTCCTTTTGCTTTACAAAATCTCAGTGTAGTCTACACAGGATAAGGTTGTGAAACCATTACACAACACTTCCCTTTATTCCTCAAATGTACCTACCTGCCTAAAAGTACAATTTTGTTAGATTTAAAACTGAAGAAATACAATTGAAAAACCACATCTATCTTAAACCATCCAACCCTCATAAAGAGAAAAATTGGAAGTTCTAATATGAATTTGTTTCAATTGTCCCAAGTGATAAACTCATACCAGTAGACATTAAGCTAGTCTTGAAGAAGTTTGTAAAAAACTGAATGATTTTGGAACAGAAGCGCGTAGCCACAGTTTTGTCTGCCATCTCTCTCCAACAGCAACAACAGCAGCAGCAAGCTTTTTATTTATAGCTGCTGGCTTCTCGCTGGCCCTGCCTGCCTGTCACAAGACCCAGCAGTGGATCCTCTGACAACAGCATCTGACTGACTGACAGGGAGTAAGAGAAGGAACACAGAGAGAGGAAGAAAAGGAAGCTGCAACAATTTGAAAAAAAAAAGTGTATCCTCTGATTCAATGATAGCCTGGATTGGGAAACAGCATGACAAGTATATGAAAAGAGAGAAGAAAAGAATAAGTGAGAACAAAACAGGGCAGTTACAAAGACAGATTTGTGTATGTGAGGTAAATGTGGAAGGCATACCAAAGCTTTGCCGAAACATTACCCTTTTGAAATCAAGCTAACAGTACTATACACTATACCATGCTCACAAAAATACAAACTGCATATCTAAATGTATAGGGACACAGGGTTCCTATACTACAGTTTACGTTGCTTCATCTGGGTTGCAAAGTGTTCCCTATTCACAGTAACAACACCAATGTTTATAGCAAATCCATCTCACAAGTCTACTAAAAAAGGACAAGTTACAGTCATCATTTTTTTTAAAATCCCTGAATTTAGAGTGTCGTTATGATGAAAAAACATTTACATTTCAGAAAATAGTGAGGTGAGGGCAGAAACACTAATATCAATGCATGACAATAGAGTCTATATTGGGTTGAAAACACATCCCCCGCTGTTAAGTGCTCCTTCACATCCTTCCTCTCCTCATTGAAATGCTTTTCTAAATGGGTGAGACAAGCAAAACTTCAATTAGCCACATGCTTTGAATGAATTAACATGATTCATTGATTTCTTTTTTTAAAGAGAGGAAGAAAGATGCAAAATGGAAACGAGAGAACAGCTGAGACAATGTGCCTTCCTCTCCCCTTCTCTGAGGAGCGGTTGTTGCTATGTCCATACATTGGTTTGGGTATAAAACGATAATATTAAAGACTACTTTTCTTAGAACTATACAGTATGTCAATAGCAGCATGAACTCTCACATATGTCATACATGCATAGCAGAAAGAGAATGTATTAGATGTACAAAATATATGTGTGTACCTTTATTTCTGTTAACAATCATTTACATAATACATTAAGAAATTACCTATGTGTATGGGAACTGTCATAATGGCAACACAACATATTCTTCAGCATCAAAAGGCAGTGAAAACTAATGCAACCAAATGTAAAAAGTTAGTCTGGAGCCCTGCCGTGTGAAAAAAGAGCCCTAACTTGTGTCTGGACTGTCGTTTTCTCAGTCACATAACAGATGGAAAGTCTCTCTCTTGGGCCGTCCTACAGTGTCAGTAATCTAAGCTCAGATTACTCATTTTTTATTTGCCATGCTATTTACCATATTCTGTTCTTCCCCTTGTTCGATAGACCCTTATTTGTTTATTTGGTATTACAGAAAAAGGTGAGATGCAACAAAAAATTCATTTACTTTCTCGTCAGTTGCATACTACCTACCATGATACATGGTGGAGAGAGGCAATAAGTGCTAGTGCACAGATAAGGGTCAGATAGGGGGTGACCATGTTACCTGGCCCACAGCCCCCTCCTGGCTCTGAGATAAGATTAGCCTGCTACTTAAAACCCTCCAGTGTAAGAAAAGGGGTGGGTGGTGGGAAACCCCGTTGTCAGAGCCAAACTCCTGTCACCTTAGGAGGGGAC
>NW_007577858.1:422611-476540 GCF_000690725.1 Stegastes partitus | reverse complement strand
GAGCATGTAGTAGAACTGTTGTTTTATCAATGGCCTTGGTTGCAAAGCCTCTGCACTGTTCCTGAAAGGGCTGTGCGTCACACACTCTTCAAGTGTCCATACATCAGACAGCCAATCTGGTTAAATAAAGATATCTAAGAGGCTTTGCTGTACCTAAGCTAATAATAGCTCCGCCTCACTGGGAGATGTTTCAGTGAAGCATGGATTGGTGGATGTTTGTGACACACCACCAAGACCATTGTGTTCTCACGGTAACCACAGGGAACAACCTAATCCACTGGTGATGGTGGCATTCACTTTGGCTTCTTGACACAAAGCTCTGCAGGCCTCTTGCTGACCGCCACACTGCCCGAGGATTCTCACTTGGGGGATAATCCGCAGAGACTTTGTTCCTCCCTCCTCCTACTCTCACTGCACACAAAGTGTGTCAGGGTCCTGTGACCAGCAGTGACACACAGGCCCACATTCTGAGAAAGGCCAGTTTACTACAGAGCGAGGGAAGTTGTCTCTCCCAGAGAGAATGACAAACTCATAGCTGCTGCAGGTTCCTGCTGGTGTGCCCAGGATCTTTCTGTTTCCAACTCTTTGTGTGTACATGTGCATGTCTAGTGTAGGTGGTGGGTTGTTTAAGTTTGTATGTTCCTGCGTGCCTGTGGTTGTATCTCTGTGTCTTCCTGTGTTTTTTGCACATACTGTAGGGATATATGAGTGTACCTTTGCATGTGAGCGTATGTATGTGAGTGTGCGCATGCCCCAACACATGTTACTGTCTTAGGTTACCAACTAGCCCCAACACCATGTGGTGCTGGTGCAGGAGGGTAATCTAAGCCAGGGTTCCCTTTGTGGTGGGCAAGCAGGTTGATTAGAACAGGCTCTGCTTACATCCCCTGTACAGAAGGCTTTGTGTTTAGCCCAGTCTCCTCTTTCAGGCCTCCTCAAGAGCTGCTGATCAACAGACCAGACAAAAAGTGTGCCGACACACAATGAACTGTAAGCATCATGGGATAAATGCCATATATCTTCAATACATACTCAATTGACATATTTTAAAACTATTAATATGATGGTGTTTTAATAATGTGTACAGTAATCAAGAATAAAATCTAAATGTTTGATGCTGATGAAACATTTTTTTGAATGTTTCCATTTTATACATTTGCCAGTTGTCTTTCTCACAAAAGATAAGACCAATGCCAACACCTCAACTCACTATGTCTGCCAATACAAGATTACAAATCAGATATCAGAACTCAAATTTAAAGTCTGCATAGCTTGTTAGGGTTTGTGTTTATGCAGTGACCCACTGTGACTTTAATGTAACTGATGGCAAAGAAACTGTTAAATAAAAACACAACACTAATAAAAAAATAATAAAAAATTTAAAAAATGTGCACCTTGATTAATTAAGTAGTTCATAATAATTGTGACAACTATTTTTAATTTGAACAGAAAAACCAGACCCTTTTAACATTTAATGTCTGGGTTCATACAGATATCTGCAGTGATTACCAGCAGAGCTCACAAAAGCAAATTTAATTCCTTCCCCCTGGGTTTTCCAAGAACTCTGCAGCTGGCTGGTCGCCTGCATTTCTAAACACAGAGCCTGTGACGCACTTGCACACGCGTATCGTAAGGGTTGGCCTACACCTGTGGCTCTAAACTTGCTGACTGGGTTTGTGCCAAACCTGCTGGTGATCCCTTTATGTGTAGGTGGCTGGGTCTGCGTACATGTAACAATTCAGTGAGAGTGAGCAGAAAAGAAAACCAAATTTTAGGCACAATAAGACAACGTAGATCTATCTAGAGTCATAAAGTACAAAAACATACACAGGTCCTGAGATACAGGTCTCATTTTACTTTGGCATCAGCAGAACTTTATCATTGTCTTATCCTGTAAATGTTATGTTAAGGTTACATCAAAAAGCCTTCCTGTGCTGTCACAGAAGACTCGACAGCCAGCAGAGGCTTAACAATGGCAGCCTAAGCCAATGTTAACATATGCCGGCAGCTAAATTAAGCTCCTAATTAACAATCTCATGCCGAGATAACATTATGGGATAAACACAGAGTGCCAAGTAACCACCTGAACTAAATACCCACCAACGCACTCAGATCCTTCTCAAACACATCACTAATTGTGTTTGGAGTACACTAATTTGGTTCTCTGAAAAGCCCTCAGTAAAGATTATCATTATTACTTTTATTATTAAATAGCATTTATCTTAAATAAATGGATGAAAGCGTTTTACCAACTACAACAGAAACAAAATCATGAGAGGATAAAAAAACAAAACTTGCTAATGAAACTCAACAAGATAAAATGAACACCAAAATAAGAGGAAGGAAAACACTTCCAAAACCACAGTCATCGTAATATTTGGTCTAAACAGGCTGCATACTAATTGCAGCATAACAACAACGCAGAAACAGCAGCTGTAGTTGTCTGTCTGTGGCGACAAAAAATGCATCCAGCGCAAACACAGTATTGCTGTCCAGGTCACTCACATTTTAGGAGCCCTCAGAGTCCAATTTAACATCTTTCAAAGTGCATACATACAAATGGAAAAAAAAAAAGAAATTCTGAAAAACACTTCCTTTAAATGTTTTTTGTCTGTTGTTTCTCAGTGCTCATTTTTTTTCTCTCTTCATCCTCCTCTTACCCCAACCGGTTGAGGCAGACAGCCGCCCACCCTGAATCTGGCTCTGTCTTCTTCCTGTTAAAAGTGACTGCTTCCTCCACAGTGTTGCCAAATGCTTGCTCAAGGGGGAAATGTTGGGTTTTTCACTATAATATAACAAGGTCTGAACTTTACCATGTAAAACTGAAGAGCGTATCCTCTTAGCTTTAGCATCATATACCACTAATACATGTGAAAAATGCCAGCAATAGTTTAAAAATATGGTAAGGTGGGGGAAGGGGAGACATTTGGTTATGGACTTGTTGCATTAAAACACGTGTTTGAGTACTCAAACTTATTCCACCGCATAAAAAGTAAATGTTCAAATTCTCTCCTTAACTTCTGTGTTTATGGAAAAACAAAACTTGTCTTGATGGTTCATAAGTGTACAGTGGCGCAGGAGAGCTACGGTGCATTCAAATATTGGCCTTCAAGGTGAACACATGCGGCCTGGTGGCCTGTAATAAACCAGAGCAGATAACATCAGAGGCTACTGCTAGCAGGGGTGACATTTAAACAATCTGTCGGAGCTGACTGTGCATGTGCCTGAAAAAGTCAACCAAGGAGAGGGAGGATGAGAGAGAGAGAGAGAGAGAGAGAGAAAGAGAAAGAAAGACAGAGAGAGAGAAGTAAGGAGATAGAGAAAGGAAGAGGAACACAAAGAGAAACAGAGCTTTTGTCTGTCTTTGTGTGACAGAGAAAAAGAGAAAGTGAGAGAAGCAGACTGTGTGAGGAGAAACACACAGCGGAGACAGATGGAGAGACACAAGAGTTGACATTTCCACACTAAGAGTACAGTACATGATATTGTATTGTCTTAGAAAAAATACTGGTAGGGGGGTTGGGGGGGGCAGTGTCGTCAACATGGACAAATAGAGACCAGCCAGTCAAGCATTGTTGAGTATGTGTGACAGCCTAATAGAATAACTTGAACAAAATGGATGTGGATCAAAACAAGTCTTTATACTAACATATGACCAATTATGCTTATCAAACAGAGGGAACTAAAAATAAAGCCATTTCTGATGCAAGCCTGCTTGAAATAAAGGCCTGCTGAGAAAACTCAAATCTGTGGTTACTATGTGAGAAAACACGGTATACACACCACTGATAAATGCACAAGCGTATCAACTGATTTCCTCCAACCAAGTTTACAACAAATCATATAGATGATTATATCGTATATGCTATGTCCCTGGATTATCCAAACACTTTCCTAATGTCAACAATATCCAACCGACCCTGATCCAACCGACCTTCACACAGGTTAATTAGACAACTGCAGCAGCAGAATCCCTGCCCACTCTCTAGGTTGTTTGCACAGTAGTAGAATATATATTGAGTATATGATGGCATGGTACTTAGAAACTCTGTGTCCTCAAATAAAGGTCAGCTCTGCTTTGGGAGGAGCCTTGTAGCAACCACGTTACTCTTTATCATATCTGGAATCAGGCCAAAAAAACAAAAACAAACAAACAGAAGAACTACCAGGAAATAATCAAGGAGCAAACAGGATGACAGCAATTGGCCTTCCAAAAACGGAAGCGAAATGTGAAATGGAAATGGTGTACATTTCCAAATAGAAACCTCTCCTTCAGGTTTCTTTACACCTCTACAACTTCTGCATGTGTACAACACCTACACCACAGAGACCCAAGCCTTATTTTATTCTTCTGAGCATAACTAGTGTCCAAGTTACAATTTCAAATGTAACCCATAAAAGACATCTTATAGTAACAATGAACATTATGTGTTAATGTACATATTTCATAACATAAAACAGAAGTATTCTAGTGTTCTATGTGTAACATACTGATTCCCACTTTGTCAGTCAGTGTGTACCATTCTGTTTAATGAAAAACTATGCAATCGTAATAATAATTTAAATAACAGCACTAGCACTATTTACCATGATGTACAAATCCAAAGTATTAAAATATTACTTCTGATTTTTGCCAAAAGTGCAACAATTTTGCATAGTGATAGGATAAAAACCTCTATCTATAATTGCTGTGTTGCCTTTTTTTTTTAGCCCAGCTGTCAAAATCCACACGGTCCACATTCCAGTTTTGACCCATGTAGTAGGATCTACTCGGCCACATGGGGCTCTATTGGAATTTGTACCAACACCCCTTTCAAAACGTAAGTGGCATATCATAAGTATTTAAGTGACTCCTGAAGTTTTCCCTTTTTTGTGTACATTTAAAATATTTTCTCATTCATCACATCTAAAACCTTTCACCATTTTTCATTTTGAGTACAGCTCACTGCAACAATCACCCTCTCTTAAAAACACATTTTAAAGTAGGTCACACCTGATCATTAGACACATAACAAGAGTGGCACAAGAAAAACTGCACAAAGTAGAAGTGCCAATACCAAGCATTATCCTGACTGAAATATGGCTTTGAGGGACGGCCTAAAATAAAGTGGGATTCAAACCACCCTAATCCTCCTGTGGCAAGCCGCGCCTCATAGTAAAAGGGGACCAGAGAAAGAAAGAAAGAAAAAAAAATGAAACTAGATGCAGGAGTTCGACAGCTTTCTCTCTGGTGTAATGCTGCCTCTGACATGTTGATACAGCGCAGCCAGCGGTAGCTTCAGTTACACTAAATTTAAACTAGACAGATGCCACACATAGTTACTCATGCCTCGCCCCGGGGAAACAAACGTCTCATTCATCACACTGGGTGCTGGGACCCCCTCAATTCAGCAGGGTTAGGGGGCATCCACATGGTGATCTAACTCCACATGGAGACCTCCTGCATGACTTGTCTGACATTTGACCTCTCTGGCTTCGACATTTTCGTTAAAATATCTGTATCTGTAGACTCATAACAGCGCCTTTTCTCACACCTATTGCATTTCATTTGAAACTGTAAGATTTACAACATCTATTGAAATTTGCCAATCTAGCTGTCAGACACTTTCTTTCTCCTTGAATCGCCCTATATGTTCAGGATTAAAAGCTGAAAAATTGAAATGCTAAAAATTAGAGCTGCAACAATTAGTTGATTAGTTGTTAACTATTAAATTAACCACATACTTATTTGATAGTCAATTAATTGGTCTGAGTGATTTTTTTTTTTAACAAAAAAAACAAAACGAAACAATACAAAACAAAACAGAAAAGTCAACCTCCTCTCAATCAGGCTTATAAAACTCACATTTTCTGAATTTGTAGTTTCTTTACACCTTTATGACCTTAAACTATATATATTTTAGTTGTGGAGAAAACAAGACGTTTTAGGATGTCATCTTGGACTTTGGGAAACTGATCAAAATCTTTCACCATTTTCTGACATTTTATAGACCAAATAACTAATCAGTTTTGTAGAAAAAACTGACAGACTAACCAACAATAAAAATAATCAAAAGTTGCAGCCCTAATTAATTTGTTTTTTTTTCTAAAGCTCCAGGGTAAGTGGAAATTAGTGTGGGGGGAGTGTGGACGTCCATATTATCGGCAAGAATTTATGCTGAGCATAATTTCAGTTTAGGCTGGAAATATCTCAGTAATTTAGCCATAAATATGTGTTTAAAGTGAAAAATGTAATGTCTTTTTTTTGTTATTTAGGGAAAGTTTAATGACTGACAGACTTCACAACACCTTGACAGACTTCATGACACCCTGTATTGTAATAACAGCTGTTTGTCTGAGTGATGGCGCCCACCCCTCAACCTAAAAGTCTAGACAAATGCACACACACACACCAAACACACCTGGCTAGAGTCTGGGAGTGCTGACACACTCACCTGGCGATGTGGCACACAGCATTCTTCCACTCCTCTCCTCGTTAAGTTTGCAAAGTGCTTG
The DNA here is from genome assembly GCF_000690725.1 of Stegastes partitus. Taxonomy (NCBI): domain Eukaryota; kingdom Metazoa; phylum Chordata; class Actinopteri; family Pomacentridae; genus Stegastes; species Stegastes partitus. The sequence continues at coordinate 470,045 of NW_007577858.1, read as the reverse complement.
AGCAGTAAAAAGTTGAAGGCTGCAGACGTGCTGGGACGAAAGGGATTCTCCTGCTCTAAGTACGAACGAGTCACTAGAACCTGCCGCCTGCCCTCTGCCACTCTCTTTGGGAGCTCAAAATAGTCCACCATGAGAGCGATGTAATTTCAGTCTTTCAGTCTTTCCCACGACAAGGACTGAGAGGATCGTGCGCTTGGTTCACAGAAGCAGAGCAATGACAACAACACAGGCAAGGGCAAAAAAAACTTTCTCCATGAGCTGTTCTCAGTTTGATCATTTCATTATGATAAAAATATGCCTTGACATATCCTCATCTCTAAGCATGACAATGAAAAATCCCACAGGTAGAAGAAATGTCACAGCTCATTGACAGAACAAAATCCAACCTGACAAGTCACTAAGTGTTTGTGGTGACTGCTGGCATCTGGAGATTTCATTAGCCTAGAACAGTCTCTCTGATGTCACTGGTGGTCTCTTTCATATCCTGAGAAAGCAGTGAGAGGAAAGAAGCCTCAGTCGTCCTGGTGGCGGGTCTACAATTCTCTGTGCTGGTATGGCGGCAACCGACAGACCACAAAAAGACTTCTTGCGATATGTGAGAGGTGAAAATGCACAGGAAAAAAAAAAGTCAACTTGTGTGTAATATAAAGAAAAGAAGTCTATGCAAGGTGAGCGGGTGATCAAAACTGTTGTTCATGTTCCTCTCACCAGCAGCTAGAGAGTGGTGTGCCCCTCTCTCCTTTCATTCCACCCTGCCATCTGAACCCCACATGGCATGTCCGGGCAGACAGCCAGACACCTCCGCATTGGATCTACTAGTCTGCCACCCATAAAGGGCACTTCTTCCCCCGTGCCTCATATCACCTCTAACACCCAATGAGGCCACTGCATAATCGTGACCCCAGACTCAACAATACCTATTCTAACATTCAAACAAGCACTTCACAACGCCCTCCCACATGTAGAGTGGGTGGTGTCTAAAGTCCAAATACATGTTGTGGCACACTATAAGTTATCTCTATCAATGAAACAAGATTCAAAACCAATGACGAGGAAATATGTTCTATAATTAGGATGTAGAACCATGCTTACCCTGTTTGATACCAGACATGAAAGCAAGTTCGAGGCCGCTGTCTGTAGCAAGCGAAACCATCACACACCAGTCTTTAATACGGCCACTTTCTGTGCCATTCGTTTCACAATGACAGTTGGCTGCACCTACAAAGTGAAAAGGTCTGGGCCGCCACAGATTGATTCATGCATAAAGTGACTGAAAACATGACTTACACACCTCTCCGTACGTGGATTTCCCCGCCTGTTTTCTACAACGGGCCACCTTAGTGTTAGCTTTTAAGGTATAGGTTTAGCGATCTCTTGCCCCTACCAAAGGCTGAAATTAGCAGGTATAAAAATATATTCATACTTTCTCTATTGAATCAAATTATCCTTTTTTCTCTCCAAAAGCAACATGAATTTAAAAGAAAACTAAGCAAAAAATGTGAACTAAATCAAATATAATTGAATTGGGTTTTTCAAACTAAACAGCAAACAATCACGCACCATTACACCATTACAGAAAAAGCGAATGCAATGACATGACGCAAGTAGAAGAGGGCAAGTTGAACCTAAAACAGTGGAAAATAACGTAGGAAGCATGGTATATTTGTTTGTTCCACTTATTAATTTAAGGAATGTTTCAGTTTTCCCATTGCTCAACACAGATCACATGGTTTTGTCTGCTGGTATTTTTAGTTTCTTCAGTGGAGCAAAAGCTACAGTCACATGATTCTTGTGCATCAAAATTTACTCACTATGTCTGTTGCTGTTGCATCTTTATCGATGTGTCAATTCTTCTGCCAAAGCTGAATATAAAACCGTTTGTGGGTTTTTTTCAAAATTTTTTGCATGTCCTCTGAGGGTTTTTTTTACATGCGTAAACTGAAAATGTGTGGGTTGATCCTTGATTACATCCTTGGGTCAAAGTGTCCTTGGGTAAGATTATGAAGCCCAAGCTCTTTCCATCACACGAGTGAGAAGCAAATTATAAAGGACTTTTTCTGTTAAGGTAGGAAAGTGCAATACATTCACTATTTTCCTGAAAAGACATGTTGCTGTTGATTTTTCAGTGCTTGGAAGGACACATTAAATTAATTTTAGGGTTTTGGGTGGGCTGCATGGTAATGCTGTGGTCAGCACTGTCATCTCTCAACAATATGGTTCCAGGTTCTTGGCTTTTCAGTGTGGAGTTTGCATATTCTCCCTGAGGTTTCCCCCAGGCTCTGAAGTTTTCTTCTTCATTCACAATAACTGCAAGCTCTAGTTTGTGAGAAAAAGAGTGTGAACGGTTTTCTGTATCTATGCGTTGGCCCTGTATCTTACTCGTGAGTCACCAGACCTCTGTCTCACGTCAGCTGGGATAACACTAATGGAATATAGCTAATACATACTTTGATTAGGAGTTCCTGGTAAGTCTTAAAATGAGTTTGTGCAAGCTGTCACACACACAGAGTCACTACTTTGGTCCCCCAGTCCCACAAGTCATCCATTGGTTGTTTGTTTCCAAAATACAGAGGCTGAAAAAACAGTCAGAAGAAGAAAAGATTGGGAAAATTTTCCTCACTTTGTGTCTAAATACAGATTGCTGATCATCTTCGTTTGAAAAACAAAACAGTCATGTTGCCACTTCCAAGAATGTCACTGTCACATGGCCAAATGCTGAAAATCAGTTAACATCTCTCAATAGTATATCATCATCATCGTGCAGTAAAAGAATTTGTGCCACTTACACCCTCTATCTCCCGTGCCTTTAGTCATTGTTACTAGCTACAGCCTAGCATGGGTTACATTGGATTTTAGTGGGTTTAAATTCTGTCTAAATGTGGCACTTAAAAAATTTAAAACTAATTGTTGCTAAATTAGGTTTAAAAAGTGAACTGTTTGGTGAAAAGCTTTAGGGTTCTTAATATAGTCAAAAAAAACCCACACACTACAAAAACTGTCTGTGCCATAAACCCAATGAACTAATGCACCACTATAGCTACAAGCAAACAGTTTTGAGGTCATATAGATATTGATGTTTAAAAGTAAAAAAAATCCAATGGCAATGCATCATTCAATACTTCTGGATAATAAAGAACCCCTAGATTTGGTAATTCAAAAACATGATAAAATGCTATACTGAGCAGACTACTGTATAGTTAAAATATAAACTAAAAATTGCCAGCATTGTGTTTTAAGTGGTGCCTTCATATATATCTGTACTATATTGAAAGTTCTTGTTACTTGTTGGCAAATATTCAGTATATGCAGATGTTGGCACATCCATCCATCCATTATCTATACACCGCTTAATCCTCACGAGGGTCACGGGGGGGCTGGAGCCTATCCCAGCCGACTTAGGGCGAAGGCAGGGGACACCCTGGACAGGTCGCCAGTCCATCGCAGGGCATGTTGGCACATGTGAAAAGCAAAAAGTGACCAACAACATTGGCTTACTAATTTCTTTGTCTGCCTCTACTACCCATCCTGGAACTAAGGAGTAAAACTAAACACAGGGTGGATGATCTAACAATGTAATATCCTGGATGATCTTTAATATGGCGCACAACCTGATTGTCAAAGGAATCATCCAGATTGTTGGGAGATAACTAGAAGACCACTCTAACCAGAACCTGCAGCAGGTGGAGAACTGATTCATGTGCCGTTACACCATCTCACCAAGGCCACAGAGCAGAATGAGGATGCTATAAAGTCTGTCCATGAGGAGAGAACCAGCTACTGTCACCAGCTACAGTCCAAGATGGTGAAGTTGGCATCTGTCTGAGTTAAGAGAGTCATTGGAAAAGCAGCTGATAATGTGCTCACTGGAAGCACTACACACTTTGTAAAAAGAGGATTACATGGTGGACAAAGAATAGGTACCAGTAGGTAGCCATCATATTGAAAGAACTATGAAAGCGGCAGGGATAAGAATCACTACTTCAGAGCTTTCCGAAAAAGAAAAATCTGTAAGAACAGGATACAAGCAGGGTGCAGGATTAACGAATTGTGCCTTCAGCCTTGAGTTAAAGTGACATCAAATGAGTACAACTGAATGCGTGAGAAGAATTGTGATTCAGATCGGAGATGCCCACACCTAGTGAGTACTTTTTTAGTTAATTTCCTTCACAAAGAAAACAGAGGAATGAAGAAGAGATGCTTAAAGCATATATGGAGGGCTTTATTTATATAGAAATATATATGTAGAGAGATCAGAGGAATGACATGCACTAAAGCCCAGCCAGCAAGGAGTTGAACAGGGGCCTCATCAGGTAATGACATTTTAGCCTATGTGGTACACGCCCTAACCATTCAACCATTGGGTTACACCTGGATGAGGCTTTAAATATTTTAAACAGATTTATGATTATTTTATCCATTAGTATGGTCTTTATTTAGTTCAGATTTTACAGCAATTCTGCTGCAAATGCCACAGCAATTTTTTTTTTCCAATTAATTTTGAATGACTTTATCTCACTTTCTAGTTAAGCTGCTTCACAGTCACTTGTTCTCTTATTCAGCTGTACTAATCAGGGGAAAACCCTTACAGTAACTTCGTCCAATGCCTCTGAAAAGAACAGTGGAATATTTCACCTCAAAGAGGTGAGTGTTTCCTGAGCAACAAGAAAACACAGCGCAGGAGACAGACACACATACAAGCAGACAAAGAACAGCAGAACAAAAAAAGACAGCGAGAGAGGTGTGGTATACTGTACCACACCATTACACAGATTTTTCTTCACATTCACATATGCAAGTACAAAGACAGCAAGCTAACCAGCAATTGAGCTGAGAGTAAAGTGTACAGGAAGTCAGCACTTACGAGTCATCTCCAATAAAGAATCAGATGAAGAGGAAACATTTAAAACGCACATGTAGACGAGACTTGTCATAAACATGAGTATCTTCAGTATGGAGGTTTTGTGCAGCTGCAAAATGAGATCTAGACAATTACTACACTATTGCTACATTTTTATGTTGGAAGACATTACCTTTGCTTTTTACAAAACTTTAATTAAAAGTCCAATTGCCTGCAAAAACATTGAACTGGGAACAGCCCAGTTCAAGCAACATGTAACAAGAAGAGAGTCAGAGAAGTACAGACCTCAAATATTCAGATATAGGATTTCCAAGTGTGCTACAAAAAACAAGCCCTGACTTGAGCCTCCCCATCAGAGGAGGAGACCGACTCAGGAGTATGCAATTCCCTGTTACTGTGGCTGAGTGATCCTGTATTACACTCCAGTTATTAATTTGGACAGCCGCCCCCCCAACCCCCCTTTTGGGCCAAGTCATACAGTCCAGACCAGATTAAAACCACTTGCACAGTGCTGCTTTTATTCCTACTCTTATTCCTACGCTTATTCCAGAGGCAGTTTTTCCCCTCGCTCCATCTCCAAATCAAACCCTTTTTTTTAATCAAAGGAAAATTTGATTTAAGATTGCACAAGCCAAACCTTCATGGAGTCATTACTTTACCCAAGTTTCAAGAAAAGGACACAGCTGCAGAGTTCACTGGTCCCTGTGGTCTCGGCCCAAAGACAAAACCAATGAAGAGGCTCAAGTTATAATGGATTTACAGACCAACATAAACACCACAAATTCATAAATCTGTGGATTTAAAACCAGCTCCTGACCTTTATGATGCTGCTTAGGCCATGAACAATGTATGGTGTGTACATATACAGTACATACCCAGTTTCAAACTATATTTAAAAATTCCTCAAACTCCAAAAAGCAACACCTTCTATCATCACACAAGTAAGGGTGCAATTTTTTTCTGGTAGATTTTTACCAGAAGACTCATTTTCCACAGCCACTTCAGCCACTCAATATTTTTGTTTCACGACATCACCATCTGAGTCCAGCATCCATCAGGGAAATCTGTTTGCCTGCAAATGAGTGTTTGTCCTGATTTATTATTATTTCACGCTTTTCAAGTGTCTGCAATCATTAAATAAATCAGCAAATTAGCACTTATTTCTGTTCAACATTGGCAAACATCTACTTCTCTCTTCTTGCCTTTTTTCTATGGCAGGCCAATCCTTGACTTCTGGTATTCTGTTGCCCCAGGCAACAACAAGTAAATATCAAAATCCAAATCTAATAATTGAAATCAATTGATAATAACTTTTGCTTTTGGCTACATATTAGGGTTTAACACAACCTGTTGAATCAATCAAAATGAAGACACACACTTATCAACACAAAATAACAATTTCATTATCTACATATTAAAGCTGGGCAATTAATGGATTTCACACCATGATTTAAAACAATGCAATTAACAGAAGGAAAAAGTTGCAATTTAAGATATATGTTATGCGTATCTGACCCAAACTGTTCTGTTCATGGTTTTAGACATTTGTACATCCTCTTTATGTGACATTCACACTTTTGATGGTATCTCGTGCAGTAATACTGCATCTTGTGTTTTAAATCAATTTTATACACGGTTAATATTTAATTAAAGCTTGAATTTGAAATATTATATCAGAAATCAGACTGCAATCACAGCATCTGTCAGAAAGAATCGTAATTACACTTTTTCCCTAAATCATGTAACTCAACTGCATGATCAGTATATATGGTATAATTCTGATTTCAGAACCGACATGTGTACCACACTTTTCAGCACATTGTGCACGACTACGCTTATCATGCATCCATGGACAGCACATACAAACAGAATTTTCCATTGTGAACTGCAAGCATTAGTTTTAGACAATAACTAAATTACTGAACCTAAATAAATAAAGTATTGTAACACTGTAAATAACGATTAGACATTTATTTTGGTATCTATCTGCTGTAGTGTGGAACAAACTTAAAGTAATGGATTATTCAAATCATTTGTATGACTGCAACATGTCATCAGTTGAAAAAAAAATCTTTATTTTTTGCATCATTTTCCTTGGTATTCTGTCTGAAAAATGTGGTGTCTTTGGTGATGGATCTACCAAATAGCATATTATGCCAGCATAACCAAAGTCTCTTCTTCATCTAAAAATTCTGTCCTTTCAAAGAGACATCATTCATTTCTGAGCCAATCCTTGACAGTTAAGCACTGCTAACCCCTTACTTTGTTTCTATTGTTATACAGCTATGATCATTTGTAAATAATTATTGACTAAACCCGTTGCAAAAGTTGTTTACTTCACTTTTTCTTTACGTGACACTGGTCTCCAAGATAGAGTATAGAAGTATAAAAGACAAACGCAGTCCTTAGAAATCTGTCACTTTCGTTAGGCTTTCTCACCTACGTAGGAAAGTTGAGCCTGATGAAGAGACCAGGGGCAGCGTCACACCACAAAGGTCTTTGTTTAGATTCAAACCCAAAGCATTTCATTGAGCATGGTATACATTCGAGAACACAGATCCACTGAGGTTATTTTAAAGTCTTGGTATTGTCACAGACACATATAACTTATAGTATCCTGTTTTAGCTCTTTGTGAAACTCACCATGTATGTATGAACTGCATTTAAAAAAAGCACAACATGTCCTGATATCACTAATTTATGTTGTATGTCACTAAGTCAATCTCCTTCAATACTAAGAGTATAAAGTATTTTAAAAATGACTACCTGACAGTTAAACATTTTCTTCTTTTATTTATGTCTCTAACATTTGTGACATTTAGCACATTAAGCGAGTCTTCCATTGAGCAGCCACAGTGCATAACCAATCATATCTATGACAAACTATATTATAAATGACCAGAGCTAGTGCATTAAAAAAAAGCAAATAAATAATAAACTTTGAAGCTTCCTCTTGCAACCTGTTAATCTAGTGAAAGAGTTGACAAAGTTCAACAGATTAAAATTTGCGTGTATTAGTTTGATCTTATTCTAAAACACTTAACTCTCAGGGCCAAGTATGTCTCTTTTGTGCCAAATAGGAAAACATAAATAGCCTACATGGCTGATAAAAGAGCCAAATATTTTTTTTCTGGAATTAATTTCAATGCCTGCATGTCCTCTCATGTATCGATCAGGGTAAAGTTTGGATCCACTGTGGTGACACCCACACTGAAAATAAAATATAAAAGATATCATTGTAATTGTATTTTTTTCCACTAATATAGTTCATTGTTTTTTGTAAAATTACATTTTTTATATATTCAATTTAAGTAATATAGCTAAACTTAAACAGTCTACCTGGAACTTGTTCTTTCTCTTTGTAGCTACACATAACTGTAACTCAGCTCTGACATCACATCTTTCCATTTACAAACATCAACTAATATCTCACACGAACTAGACACAAAGTATTTGCTTAAACTTGAAAATAAGTGACAAATACCTGCAGCAGTGTTTGTAGTTTAGTAATACAATCACATTTTGTTTTGTTAAAATGTGCCAACAGCACGCCTGCCCTTCCTTTGACTTATTTTGTAAACACTGAGTGAATAAAAGTTCTGTCAACATTAGCATGTGCTACTTTGCAGAAATGTGCCTCAGTGACATTCAAGCTGTTCCCTCTCTCTCAGCCATACTTACACTTAAAAGCATATCAACCAAACTGAAACATTGACTGCAGACAGCCTCGTCAGACTTTAACGCCGGTCAGGTTAAAAGTTGAAAGGCTGTCTGTTGCAAAACTGAAATTTAGGAGACATTTACGAGTTTATAACTTTGGCTATTAAATTAACAAACGGCAATGACAGCAGTTGTGCTAACCTGCTAAGTTAGCATATGAAGCTAATGACAGCTGGTCGTGTGGACATTAGCTTGACGACTACGAAAGAAGAGACGTGTAATATTTGGATATTTGTATTAAGCTAAATAAACAGTAGTTAGGGTTATTTTCTAGAAACCACGGGTTGAGGCTGAAGCCGAAAGTTGCCGGGCGAAGTACGGCAGCAGTGGCAGACGTGTAAGTTACGTTAAAGCACATTTTCCCCCCTAAGTTTCCCACCGGTACATGGAGTATTAAACGGTGAAACACCGACCTGCGGGGCCTAACGGCTGCTGCTGCCCGTCCTCTCCGAAGATCAGTCTGAAGTCCAGCTCCTCATTCCCGGGGCAGTTTGCAGTAGTCATCGGGTTTGACAGCTCGGGTTTTACCCCGCCACTCGACCGTCGACCGCTGGAGCGAAATTACGCCGTCCTAAAATGTCACAACATTTACCGTCTGCCGTCAAACTTCAACTTTTGCTCATTTCATTCGTGCCCGCGTTTTCCCCCCTCTTTCGTTAGAGAAATCCAAAGTAAAAATGATAATAACAACAACAACAACGGGTCGCTGGGCTCCTTCAAACGAGCGAAATTGTGGCTTCAACTTCAGAGAAAGTCGGCTGCCCCCTCTGTCCTCTCCCGGTCTCACTGTTTCTCTCCGACTCCCGGTTTATCCTCCACAACAAACAAGTGTTTCTCTGTGTTTAATGGTCGCTATAAAGCCGACGAAGTGTCCGTATAATTATCCCGTTCCCTCGCTCGCTCGCTCTCTCTCTCTCTCTCTCTCTCTCTCTCCTGCCGTCGGTGTCTCTCTCTCCGGAGCTCCGATCCCAACTTTTACTAACCCCGCGTGACAAGGCAGTTCCAGTGGTGACGTCAGCAGACACAACACAACACGGGGCACGCGCGCGCATACACACACATACACACTCACTCACACACACACACACATATCCATGAAGTTATTAAACAGTTTAAGAGGCTAAAATTTTAGAAAGGTCTTTTTTTAAAACCATAGAGACATTTCGGTGCCTGGAAAAAACAAGCACACATGATACATATCTAATACATTTAACTAAAAATTCATACATATCTAATACTATCTTTGATTGTCTCATGGTTGTGTATTCCACACCTATTTTTGCAAACCAAAACACACAAATATTTGAATGACCTTGCAGCAACTACAACCACTTTGCTCCATTTAATTGCTCCTCCATTCTCTTCCGTCCACCCACCATTAGATTACATCCGATTGCACCTGGCCCTCAATCCAACCTCTTTGTGTGATTCTAATCCAAGCCGGGATTGGTAAGTATAATGACATGCTGCACTTTTTACCTTTAGATCCCCGGAGCCTGTCAGCGCAGACAGAGGCTCATTAATTTCTAATCAGCCTCATTTAGGATTGTGAATGGGCTACCCTGTATAGGCAAGGGAAGAGCGGACATCTTGATCATGGCTCCGCAGCTCATTTAGGTAGTTGGAGATGGTGCTGCCTAAATGGCATCTCTTGCTCAGCATCATTGAAAAATATAATGCTTTTTGTGTTTCTGGATCACAGGGTTTTAACCTGCTTTCATTTGCTGCTTTTATCCCTTCATCTAAGGGCTGAGAGGATTGATTCTCCCATTTATTGGCTGCTCAAATGGTGACTTTGCTCAGTGCTTGGCATTTAGTGTGACTGAGTGTCTAAAATTTCAACCATAGGTGCAATAATGGTTAAAAAGATTGGCATGCATTGGCATGCCTGCCAATCAAAGACAAATATGCACTCCTTGCCTATGCTTCTTGTGCATATTTAGTACTCAGAATACATATTCCTGCTCTAAATGGTACCTTTCTTTGTTTGTTTATTTAAATCACACTGCCGTTCTAAGTATTTCCTACCAAAGCAAATCTGTGGCTAGAATAAAGCAATGGTAAATCCGTCACTATACTCTATGTTCTTTTCCACTGCCTTTTAACCTCTGTGCCTCTATCCAACCTATCAATCTCCTCAGGTTAATCTTTATTGGGTAAGCAACACAGAGGTGAACTATAAAGCTGTAATGTGTTGTTGCTTTGATGATCTTCTTGTCTGACAACATTTGTCTTTGTGTCACTTATTTCCTGCTTTCACCCTGCCAGAGATGTAAGTCCAAACTAGTAATGCAAACTCTTTTGACATTTACTAGCAATTAACTTGCATTATTAGCAGCGTGTAGGCGTATTCAAATTCTTTCATTGATGTCACCATCATGTGCACACTTGGACAAGCACACAAACTACGTGCTCGGGGCTGATCAACAAAGCCTGCCTCTGTCTAGCAAGTTTTTAATGTTTTACCAAAGGTGTATGCAACACTGATAAGCGTGCTTGTAAAACTTCTTAAGTTTTTTATTTATTGCATTAGTGCTGCCATTCAATCTGCAAATCATAGATTATGATATAACAAAAGCAATGCTTTATATAATATTTGTGCAAAAATCAAGGTTAACACAGGCAGCAAGAAGAAAGACAACACAGAAGATCATTTTTGCATTTAAAAAACACGTCGGCAAGTGCACATTCTGATGTAATCACTCTATCCTCCTGCATGTACAGCAGACAACACCCTCTTATTTTTCTGACACAGACACACTACATATGCCTATGCTAGAAGCATGTGGGCGTACAGACAAGCGCTCAGCTCACAAATGCATCTGAAAGCATCAATATCACATTTCCTGTGGTCTTTATTTCCAAGCAAAAGCACAAACTTTAACCCCTTTTGACTTATATGCCACATGATGAAGCAATTCTCTCCCAAAAAGACATTTGTTCTTCTGAGGTCTGCACTGGTTGGCGCGATTACAGTTAAAGTTCCGAATGCACATTTTCAGAGGTGTCTCTACTAAACTGTAAGGTTATCCTGCCTTCACAGGCTACAGATTCACAACAAATATCATAAAAATGCTCTATATCATTCAAATGATTTGCAAACATAAATGCATACAAAGAGCCCAGACATATTTTTCTCTAATAAATGCAGATTTACTTGAAAAAACATACTTAGAGCAGCAGCTATTTTGAAGACCACTTTAAGAAACACTTATATGTTGTTCTTGTGAATATATGACTCATTTGTACATGTATGTAATTTCCAATCTAGAATAAATTATACTCTCCAAAGAGGTTTGGCTAAGCCTTACATGATGTAGCCAAACAAACGTAAAAGAATATATGACTGACAATAGACAGTCTCTTTGAAATGTGAGTCTGTCTTTTTTTCTTCTTTTTTTTTGTTTCTTTGTTTTATTACTTTACTTTATTATTTTTCATATTATATTTATTTATAAATTAAAACTGACACAAAATTGAAACTTGAGAACACCATAAGCATTACCTTACTCAATTACAATGACCTTAGTACTGTGTGAACACTACAAACTATAGGAAAGTGTAGAGAAGGGATGAGAATGACTTTTTTGGAATTAATTCAAATGTTTCTACTGAATAAAGATATATATATTTCTTTTAAAATAATTTTTTTCTTATTAAAGTTGAATTATATACAGAAACATGTATTATATGTCTTATTAAATTAAATTATTAAGTCATCATATTGTTTTGTGGCAGTCACACGACTTCCATGGACTTTCTCCTGTGCAGCAATCATTTCTCTAGACCCACCCGGGTCTAATTCAGGTTACCTGTGTGTCTTATCTTCGCAGATGACCTTTGAAGGGAGAAGATAAAGAAAACAAATTGTGTGGGAGGCTGTAGATGTGGTTTGTGATATTATGTTCTTGTAAAGAAAGTTATAAAGGAAAAAAAAAAAAAAACACAGCATCTGCCCCCACACTAGTCCTCATTCAGAGGTGTCATTCTTTCAAGGATTGGGGTTTGCACACACTGCAGAAATGCATTGCAGCACCATGGCAACATGTGCAATGTTCACTAAATGTCAACGAATATCAAATTTCATGCTGTTCTGTATCAGACTGTCAGCTGATAAGGAACTGAAGGCTGACAGAGGCAGTTCGTAAAAAGGAAAACAGAAATAAAGTTACATAAGCTATATATTATTGAAATTTATGAATATAAAATCTGTAGTTTACTTTTACTGTCTTTTTCGTGTGTGTGTGGTTGACAAGTAGTACTGATAAAAGGCAGCCAGAACAGATGGGAAGTATGCTGAGTAGTTAATAGTAGCAGACTAAGTAATGAGAAAGACAATATATGTTTTACATCATATGTGTCAGTTTGAAAACAATTTTAACTTAAAATCAATACAAACAGTTGCTGTCATTGCTCTGGTTAAGATTTCAGGTGACTTCAAATCTTCCTTGATGTTTAATGCTGCCCTCTTTTGTTCAGTCTGTGGAATTGAATATTGACTTGCCGAGTGAAGACAGTTGAGTTTCCCTTTAGACGTGAACTAAACATTAAACCTTGTATGCAGTGTTTAATGTGCAGTGGTAAGGCTCATTTCGTTAAAAAAAAGGAGGGGAAATAAAACAGTTTACATGCTGTATAGTAGTGTTCTATAGTTTTTGGCACATACCCAGCCCAGCTTTTTCTTACTTTTGTTGGGAAACAACATATAAGTTCATTGGGATTCCGGCTGCCAGAGCTTTGGTTTGTCCAACATGTGACAGAGACTCTATAACTGAACGTGTGTGTGATGTTCTGAAGCTACACTAAATCAATCACTGAGCTGATTCATTGAGCACATGTTAAGGGTGGCTGATGTACAATCAATGCTAGATGTGACAGCAGCACTGATGCAGACAGCTGATTTTTTGCATGGTGTGTTGAAATCCCATTGTCCTTTGCAGAAAACAATGTAATAGGAAATGTATGTTCAAAAGTATGAAAACATTCCCATCAGACAGCTGGAGAAAGACCGGGCAAAACAGAACAGGCAAGTGTTCCCCTTTGGCACCTCTCTGGATGCATGCCTGGAGAGATTAGTCTCCTTTTTTCTTTTTTATAAGCTTGCACACCGGTGGCAAAGCAACAATAGTGGATTATCCCCCTAAGAACTCCAGGACAGACGCATGAAAACTATGTCTGTTTTTTTTTTTTGGTGCTGTCGATTTTTTTCAAATAACAAACATGCATCATAATGTCTTAGGTCTGGTCTTTAATGAAGAGGAATGAACAGAACTCAAAGTCATGTGGACTGCTATTGACTGTTACTGTTGTGTCAATGACAGTGCTCTTTCTCACCCTCGTCCAATCTATGACCACCTCCGACATTACTGTACTGCAGGCAGTGCTGATTCACTAGGTCAGTGATCAGCTGATTGATTTATCATTAGAACAGGCATACAATGTACAAGACAAAAACACACAGTGATCAGGTAGGACACTTGTGCAGGAATGATCAATTTGTCTGTTGTTTGCAACAGCATATATGAACTCTATTTTATTTGTGACATTCAAGAATGTACTGAACAAAAACAAACAACAAATGCAGCATGTAATATTTTATTAGACTCTTTCCTTTCTTTTAACATAGGCGCATATTTCTTCGTTTAAATACACAGCATCTTTACAACAGAAAGGACATCACAAAACAAAAAAACAGCACTGTATTGGAAATGATAAGGTACAGATCAGGAGTGGGCTCGCAGACCAGAATTCACAAGTCAGTAAAGAGTCACACATCAGTCATGCATAGAGCTCAGGAGTTTGTCGATGCTGCTTGTGGTATGTCGTCCCACTCTTGCTGACGGGGCTTAGTGAGGTTGGCAGACACTTTGGAGGACAAGATCACGTAATGCTACATTTATGCAGACGTCTATCCAGTTCACCATGTGGCAGAGTCTGTCGTACCATGATGTTTGACACAATTTCTTAAACAACAAATGGTGGAGTTGTGGACATTCAACTGACATGCCAATAACTAGCATGCCAACAGCCTGTTACTCATCATTCTCTTGTCGTCTGTGGCATCCTGTCATTTGAATGAAGCTGCATTTTAAGGTGGCCTTTTATAGTTTGTCTGTGTACTGGTCACAGTGTCAGATCTTTGTCCTTTAAAGCTGCACTTGATGAGTCACTGACATAACGAACCCGTTTTAAACTATAACAATAGAAGTCACATTTGTAATTTCTTCTCTAAATCATAAAAGAAGACGATGTTTTCCATTCTTGTCAATATTAAATAATTAGTAGTTTAATAATTGGCTAATTTTATCAGCCAAATGTAAAATATGTGTTTTTTTTTTTTTTTTTTTATTTACAAAATATTCTTCATTGTGTTGCAAATATTTCACTTTTTTGTCAAAAAAAAAAAAAGATGGTGGGCCATTCTCTCTTTACTGATTTTCTAATATTTCTTTGAATATAACAAACTATTCAAATGTATATAGCCTACCCGATTTTTACTTTTCTTGGCCAGTGACATTTATGTTGCGATTCTTGTATGTAGTTTACGTGTTCCGACACGTCATCACTCCCCGCCCGCTGACATCATCAGTACTCGCCAAGACAGCATGGCGAGTCTCCTGTCAAGTGGTGGAGGATGATAACTGATTTACGCTGTTTTTTGGACTTGTAAGTTGGCTTTTACAGATTCGCAGTGCCGTCGACTGCTTTCACACGAATGTTTTTGTCGTTTATTAATGTTTTTTCTAAGCTGACTCTTGGGTGATAGCGAGCCTGATAAGCACCAAAATGCAGTCCGTGAAGGTCGGCTATTTGGCTTTGGTTGCATCCAGAGCTCTCGGCTCAAGTAGACTTTATTGTTCAGAGCTTGCTAAAGTATCTGCTCGCTGTTTTGTCAGTCAGACTCGCTTTTGTCACTCGGAAGCGACGCCAGAAGAGACCGTAGTTATTCGTGTTCCTCGTTACCTACAGAAGCGCATCGAAAACGTGAAGCAGACTCAAAGCAAAAATAAGATCAACACTATCAAAGCTGGGAAGCTTCTCATCCAGAGCAGGAACCCAAATATGAACCAGTCTGTGGGATACATGCTTGGGAAGTTCGAACAGCCAATTCTCAGCTCGAAGGGATGGAAACACAACAAATCATTCGGTGACTACTTCACTGTTAACAACGTTAAGCCTGTTGCACCCTTCGTTGCTGAGAACCAGAAGAACGACAATACACAGAAAACATTGGCAACGTTTGAAAAACTCCACATATGCAAGGAGCTGGTGGAAACTTTGGAGAGTGTCAGTATTACCCATCCCACCATTGTACAGCTGCAGACCATCCCAAAGGTCTTGAGGGGTCACAACATTCTTTGCGCTGCAGAGACAGGTAGTGGAAAAACACTGAGTTACCTCCTGCCTATAGTTCACAGACTGCAGGCTGATAAACAGGAAGAGATGTACACTGAGGACACACACAAGATTCGCGCTGTGGTTCTCGTGCCTTCCAGAGAGCTGGCTGAGCAAGTGGCGGCTGTGTCCAGGACTCTGTGTGCTCCGTTTGGCTTCCTGACGAGGACCGTGGGCGGTGGGCGAGGTGTAGGACACATCAAGACGGTCTTCAAAGGGGATCATCCGCATATTTTAGTGGCCACTCCAGGCGCTCTGGTCAAGGCCCTGCAAAGACGTTGGCTGGATTTGAGTGAGCTGAACTTCTTCGTGGTAGATGAGGCTGACACTATGTTTGACCCCAGCTTTTCTGATATGCTGGAGAAAATCCTGCTCGACACAAACATTGCAAGCAATCCCAAGGAAACACAAGGCGTGGGTCATAAGGCCCAACTGCTGGTGGTGGGGGCAACCTTCCCTGGTGGTGTCGGAGAAGTGCTCAGCCAGGTAACAGATCTTGGCAAAATGGTGGTTATCAAGAGCAAGATGCTGCACTACCTCATGCCCCATGTGAAGCAGACGTTCCTAAAGGTAAAGGGTGCGGACAAAATCCTGGAGCTCAATCAAGCCCTGAAGCAGATGCAGCAAGACAAAAAAGGGGGCACTGCTTTAGTGTTCTGCAACAAGTCTTCCACTGTCAACTGGCTGGGCTACTCACTGGAAGAGATGGGTGTTCAGCATGTACGTCTGCAAGGGGAGATGCCCGCTGCTGTACGTGCAGGAATCTTCCACTCCTTCCAGAAGGGCTCGGCAGATGTGTTGGTATGCACAGACATTGCTTCACGAGGCCTGGATACAACCAGAGTGTGCTTAGTTGTCAACTATGACTTCCCAGAATCCCACACGGACTACATCCACCGAGCAGGGAGGGTGGGGAGAGCAGGAGGGGCGGAGGACGGGGAGGTGCTCAGCTTCGTCACGCATCCATGGGATGTGGAGCTGGTGCAGAAGATTGAGACTGCTGCACGTAGGAGAACTAGTTTGCCTGGCATGGAGTCTGAAATACATGAACCAAAGCCCAAAGCAGCGATTGCAGAGGAATAAATATTTTTTGTGTTTGTACTAAGGTGTTATTTAAATTGAAATCTAAAAATATGTTGTTCAAAACAGTTATAAATAAACCAGAATACAGCATTCTGTTACGGCTCCACTCATGTTTCTTCGCCCTCCATGACTTTCACATAATGAACTTTCTGGAAAGAATCAGTAATAAAATTGCTCAGTTTTGCTTCTTCTTCCTTTGGAGTAAATGTCTAATAAATATGTGGAATTTTTACCCGACACACATTCAGATCTTCTTAACAAAGATTAATAAAACTCTATTGTTTTGGTGAAGTGTGATTTGGAATCACTTAATTCTGGTTAAATGTTTAGTTCTCACACTTATTAAAACCTGAAGTAAAGCACAGGTTTAATGAGAATATGAAACATTGCCCAGTATGTGCTTTATGTTGCAACATAATTTTCCTGTAATTTAAAAAATAAAAAATAAAAATGCTGTTAAAGCCTTTACATACTGATGAAAACAATGTTTGTTTTTGTTCAGGTGATTTTGTTCAGTACCTGCTTACTTGGATGTATTTCCTGTATTATTTTCAATAAACTGATGCAGTATTAGTAGTAAAGTATTTTCACATCATAGTAAAAGCTAAAGGCTTCTTCTAGCTTTGTTTTATTTCATCTGATGTAATCAAGCAGTATGTCAGCTTTGAGACTTAAGAGTTTGGATTTGAAATGTGTAATCTTTGAATAATGTAGAAACCTTTTTTTCTGTCTTGGTACCACTAATATTTTCAAAGGTTGGTTGTCCCTATTTATGGCATCCTTTGAGAAGAATGTTATAATGTATAATACATAACCCTTCCTCACAGAGCTTTAAGCCAGCACCAAAGGAAAATCACCTACATCGAAGAGATAACCAGGTTTGTTAAATAAGGTTTCATGGACTTAATATACATTTTTGTGTATGACCTGGTCAACAACAGTCAAAGGTGTAGATTTCTGTCAAATAAGGTAACAGACTCATTGCTGTTTATGGGACAGATTACCCCCTTAAAGGCCTATTAGAAGTTTTAAAAAAAACAAAACAAAAACCGGCTGAGAGCGTTTTGAATTGAACATAAAAGAAAAATACATTCCACCTTCTATAAACTTTACTTTTTACGTTTTATACTTCTAATGTTGACATTTTTCTGTGGACTTCTTTGCCTATTCCTTTCTTTTTCCTCACCACAACTTCAAGCTGTGTTTTCCTGTGTTGTGTACTGCATGTATTTATCCACAAGGTGGCAGCATTGATCTGATTTTAGTTTATGTACATGCTCTGAAGCGTTGAGTCTAAACATGGTTACATATTTTTGTGCTTTCTGGTCATTGCAGTTAACTGGTGACACAGTTACAAGCATACTGGACAAGTTCACCTTTTAGTTTGTATGTTTTCGATTCCAGCACCTTGTTTTGCAGTTTAGATACATATCAACAAATGAAAACAGTAGTCAGATAGCAGTGGAGTTGAACCTGGGCCAAAACCTGACATCTCTCAGTGTGTTAGGTCTGCTCTACTTGAAAGGGTTTATTTTCCCTCTTCCATGCCTGCGGGCGCTTGTTGAAAGCAAACCGCAGAGGTGTCAACATGAAAATCTGCCAGAGTTAAGGAAATCTTTGAGATCTTATTTCAAAGGTAATAACTTGTCCTGTGACCCTGATGTTATGGAAACTAGTTCAGTCGGTGTCATTTCGTGAATGATGACAGCATGTTTCAAAGTTGAAATTTCTCCCAGGGAACAGTCTCTTATTCTGAAATGGCTGTTCCACGCCTGGTGATTTATGCTGGAGTGCTTGTGGAAGTATAGAGATTATAGGAGCAGACAGACCTCAGTGTGAGGCAGACGGACAGACGGTGTTAACGGCTCTGACGGTAACAAGGGGCTTCCATCAGAATGTCTGGAATTTAGCCATAGTTATCCTGCTCCAGCTGGGGTCGACATCTTTAAGCTCCCCCGACGCTCCCCTTAGGCTCACATTTCATCCAACTGTACCCTAACAACAAGCACCCAGTGTCCCATTATAGCATGTGGAGCAACTGCATCCAATCCCGCAACTTATATTTTTGTCCTGATTCAACCTAAGTGACCCCTGCAAAACTCTGAAATGACTCCGTACTCCTAATCCAATGTCTTTTATTTGTTCCACTTCCAGGTAGCTGCTGGATCCCACTTCCCAAACAGCTTAGGTTGTCTTAACCCGGGGATCTTAGCTTTTACAGGGTCAGTCTTCATTGTGATACCACGCAGACTCTGATGTCTTCTGTGGCTGTGGAGGAACTTGAGTATGTTTAAGAAAACGCTGATAAGGATCATTATGTCATCAGGGGCTCAAATAGCGTATGCAAGAAGCCCCGGCACCACCAAGCTGCTACTGTTGCACCCTCGAGCAAGTCTCTTAACGCTCTCTGCTCCAGAGACACTGTGGTGTCTGTTCTCTGACCCCAACAAGCTGGGATATATGAAAAGAATAAATAATAAAGAATATCAGAAAAACAAAACAAAAATGTTTAGAATGTGTGACAGCAGGAGCCTAATCCGAGATGCAATAAAACTGCATTATGAAAAGCATAGGATCCAGGAGCTTGACTCATATTGTGGCTTAAAAGTTGTTGAGCCTCCTCCTGTATTTGTAATTGTATTTTTCTTATTGTTCCTTGACTTGAAGTTTTGTTTCCGTTGTGCAGAAATGATTGCAGAATTTGACATCTGAATCTGTCTAGTTTTCATCACAACCAGTTAGGAAACCAGGAACCAGCTCACACAGGTGTAATGTGGAAACCTGAAGCCTCCAGTGAACATACTGCCAGCAGCAATGCACATGGATGACAAATTAAAGGAAAATCCAGAACCTTTAACCCATCCAGGGGATCCAGTGGTTCTGTTATGCTTTGGGGAGCATTTTACTGGCATGGTTTGGTTTGACTTGTCCCCTTAGAGTCCCTGCAAATCAATAGAAAGCTGTAGTCTGTGACCAGTATGATGAAACTTTTCTATGCTGATAGTCTCTTTAATGATGACAAAACCTCCATCCATACACCATGAGGGCTCACTGAATGGTTTGGTAAAAGATGTGAATCATATACCTGTTGCAGTTACCAGATCTCAACCTTAATGAGATGTTGAACGAACGTTTTCTAGATTTCACTCCACCACCATTAAATGAGGGAATCTTTTTTGCAAGAATGGCATTAGACTTGGAGAATCAATTTTAAGATGAACTGAAGCTATGTTGGTGGTATATGTCCAAACTGCCTATTGTGCCACAAGCCATCAAATTTTAAAATATGGACAGGAAATAATCTCCAGCTGATCTGGCCACTTATGAAATGGCAAACCAATTTCCCCATGGGAACAAATAAATGATCTATCTATCTACCTATCTATCTATCTATCTATCTATCTATCTATCTATCTATCTATCTATCTATCTACCTATCTATCTATCTATCTATCTATCTATCTATCTATCTATCTATCTAATCTATCTAATCTATCTGCCCATCCATCCAAGTCTTACACTTTAAGTTGTTTTTTTACATTGTGACTGTCTGTATGTTTTAACGAGAGAGAAACAACAGCCATAAACAATTATTGAATAATAATTCAGTTTTATATTTTATATAATCCAAGTATTTTTTACCTGTCCTGATCATGTCAGGAGGAAGATATCAGTCTGTCTCTCACCACTATGGTATTGCATTAGTATATATTGTATTATATTATAATATATACTAGTATAACTCCTGGAGAACACAATATGCTCGTGGGAAATGTGGTTTAAGGTTAGTTGTACATAAAGATGGCAGGTTTGTCTTCCTCATCACCAAGACTACAGTAAAACAAACAAACGAAGCTTTACAGGACTTCAATATTTGAGCAGGTGATGATGCTTGTATGCCTTTCACATGGATTCTAATTTGCTCTCTCTCTCTCTGTCTTTTTTTTTTGGATGCTAATTTGCTTGTACACTTCTGGTACCCGTTAATAAGGGGGGAAAAAAATCCCACAACTCTGTATATACATCAATAGACATCACAGCCGTTTTGTAGTCTCGTGGGACGCATCGGTGAGCGCGTGGACTACAAAACGTTCGGGCCATTAATAATGACGCATTTCCTCTTTGCCCCACCGTAGGATTATCTCCCCCTCCCCATTTACACACACCACCACACACACACATGCAAACACACACACACACACACACACATAGTGAAGCCGCCGCCGCCGCCGCTGCTGCTGCTGCTCACACACTGTCCGGCCACTTGGAAATTTCCCTCAACGCGCAGGATATTTGCGATCCGAGGAGCGGGACTGTCGGCTAATGTGCATCTTCTCAGGGCTGCCCTCGCTTTGAAATGCCCCAGTAGAGGACCTGAAGGTAGGTTTTACAACCCGCTAATCGGCTTAATGTGGTGCCCATCTCCCCCGCAAGCAGATCTGTCTGACCTTCTCTCTGACCAGGCTTTCTAATCAAACTGTGTGTGTACGAGCGCAGCGTGAGTCCCAGCCTGCCTCTGGATGGGAGCCTCTCTCACTGCGTTTCAGGAGCTTTTCTTTTTTTTTTTTTCTTCTTTTGAATGGATCTGCGTTAAGTTTGCCGCGATGCTCATTTGAATCAACTTGTGGAGTGTTAAATTGTCGATTTTTTAAATTTGTTTTTTATTGGCGACTGTACAGACCACAGTGCTGCTGCAAGGGTGAGTTTTTGTTTGTTTGTTGTTGCGTTTTTACGCAAAAGCTCCTTGCGCAGGATTCGGCATGTGGAGGCTGTAGCTTTGTGGTGGGTGTGCAGAGTGGAAGGAGGCATGCAGAGTTCACGGAGGGGGCTGCTAAGTTACATTCGCACTGGTCAGAGACGACCAGCCTCCGCCATGTTTCCATGTCAGTCAAGCTGCCACTAAATGCCACAGGCGATTGTTTCCAACTTTTTTTTTTCTCCCCCCTCCTCCCGATTTTTCTCTTTTTACAATGCTGCCAGGGGAAACATGAAAGGCGGCAACCTGTGTGAAGCATGTCACCGCACAAAATGATTCCTGATCATCATGTAGCTTGCAGCAGTAGCAGGAGGAGAAGAAGAAAAAAAGAAGGAGGGATGTATGTTTGGAGTCGTGGGCGTTATTTCCACCTTTTTTTTTCATCCAACGTGTTTCCCACGCCTATGCGCATGTGGTTGCCATTCTCCGGCATGCTTATCACGGTCAAGGTGATAATGGGAGCAGCGTGGTGGTGGTGGGAAGAAAAAATGGAAAAGTGTGGAGTTAATGCATGGGCTCCACTGCAGCAGGTTATGTAGAATAAAACAGTGAGGATGGTTGGCTGCATATCGCCTCCGCTGCCACACCCCTTCATAGACAGACGAGGCTCATGAGATTCTTCCCTTTTCTCCCCCCCTCCTCTGCTCATGTATACATACCGATCACATGTTATTATTACTGCAGGAAATCTCGTGATATCTTCAAATGTGTGCCTTCCTATTTGAGCTGGACGATCACCTCCTATGTGTGTGTGGGTGCGCGCCAAGTTTGTGCGCAAGGATCAATATAGCTACTAGTGTTGCAGTGAGTGGATCTATCAGCAGCCAATGAATTTTAGTGAGCCGGTGCCTCCTGTGTGTGTATGTGTGTGGATTGTGAGCTGCTTAGAAGGCAGCAGACGTGACAGGTCATATGAGATGATAGGGGAGGGATGGGTGAGTGTGTGGGTGAGGAAGGGTGACAGCAGTGGAGCAAGAGATGCCTGCAATGTTTGATGTGCAAGTGAGTTTCTCTGGCAGTTTAATGGGCAAAAGTAAATCCTCTCCTGAACCCCCCCCTTCCCACTCCTCCCCTCACCTCACCCCTTTACACACACTCCTCTTCCCCCCCTCCTCTGGCTGCCTAGACCTTGGCTTGTCAGAAAAAGACACATGACCTTATAGGCTGCAGGCTCCGATGTGTGTGTAATGCTTCAGGAACGAGTGTTCTCCTTTTGCTTTTTGTTACTCATCCTCTATGTATCATCTATCAGATATGTCCCCCTCCCCTCCCACCACCACCACCTCCACTTTCCCTCATCCAAATAAAAATCTATAGTTAATAAAGGTGCGTGGAAAATTGGAGCAGCCAAGAGAATGTCATCGCACCTCCTCAAGTTGCCCCGTGTTTAAAATCTGTCCTTTCAAAATGGCAGCTCCCGTCTAATGAGCCAGGCCTGTGTTGTTGCGTGCTGATCGCCTATGCCTCTGTTACATCTCTGTGAAAATGTCATTTTCCTGAGCCTCTGAGTTACTATCAGCCGCTGCTGCCTTTGCTGCTGCTGCTGCTGCTGATTGGTATGCGGCCCTGCCAGCAGCCACGGCACCGATCATTTATTAAACTGACCAAAACTCTATCTGGCTTCCCTGACATAAAAGCGGCAATCAACAATGCTTTCATTACCTTAGCAACTGCGCTGCCCTTTTTGGAGAGCGTGTTTATGAATCCATTATGCTATTAGTAGCTCTCAAAGCAGAGTCATCAGCAAATTCATACAACTCTTTACAGGGCAGCTGCTCAGTTATTTGGTGCTGAAATCAGGGGAGCTGAAGGAGAAGCGGCGTGACTCACAGAGGAGTTGTTGAGGAAATGAGCTGCACATACTGCCTGTTCACTGAAAGCATAACTAGGACTAGTAGGAGAAACTAAAATTAGCCTTTAATTTATAGATTTAGCAGAGGCTATTGCTCTCTTGGTGGATGATAAAGGAAACAATTGACTGATTGTGACAGTCCCTTGGCATACCTACGCCCATGGGCGACTTACTTTCGAAGGCCACGTGCTCTTGGCTGGACCTTCAAGGCCAATCTCGTAGGGCCTTACTCATCAGCTGCACATGGCTAATTTATTGATCCGCCTCTTTGTTCTGCATGAAAACAGGCCTCTGCTGTCACCACTGACCACAGAGAGGAAGTAATGAGCAACCTATAATGACACTTTAATCACAGTGGTAATGCAGTGGATCACAGGAAGGGGAGCGAGCAGTTTGTGGTTGCCACGCTCAGCCAGGTAGCTCTGCTGTTAGGGAGAAAAAGGAACATCCAGGAAGCGTCATTATCATCTCGGTCAATCGGTGTTATGGGGGTTCAGTTAGCAAGTCCAATTCAGGTTATTAACATTTCCTACGAGAGACTGCAAGAGCTGTTGTAGAGGAAAAGAAACAGCGGGCTTGTGATCTGTGTGCCCTTTTTATGCAAAAAGCTGCATGATTAAGAGGCTTTTTAATGCAGGCAGAGGGAATACAGTGAAAGCTGTTACAAAGAAAGCTTGGTTAAATTACATTTGTCAAACCTGCCATAGCTTATTTGCAAAATTTCTGACTAGCAGCATCCCTTGTCGCTTGTTCCACAGTCGTTCTAAAATAAACCTAATCTGTCTGCTTTTAATGCTGCGAACACCCAGCAAACGATCCCTGCCTAGTTCCCTTGTTTCCCAGAGCAGCTCCCAGCTGGTCACCTGGAATTAATTCTCTGTTTTTATGGATCTTAGAGCTTGAAACAAATGTTTGGAAGCGGTTGCCAGATTGGTAACTAAGGATCTGTGGATGGCTGCCAAAATTGGCAAAAATTATTGGTGTAGTTATGTTGATTTGAGCGATAATGATCCCACATGAGCATGTAATTATGGATGATCATTGTATTGTGCATTTATTGGCAGGGTAAAAAAAAAAGGCTGAGTGATGACCTCATGCAAGCATGATCACATTTGTAGTTTATCAGTCATGTCACGTTGCTGCTCTTGATGTGGAGTTGAAGATGAATGTTTTTTTATTCCTAAGAATGTAGCAGTCTTATTTTGAAGTGTTTGGTCCACTAGCGCCTGTTTGGAGGCCCCTTGTTGGGCCTCGGTTCTCCTCCTTAACTGCCCTCTTTCTTCACCCCAACATTGTGTATCTCAGGTTTTCTGTCTTGAATCAGCAAGCTTGTTTTGCATATGTTGATGTGCAGTGTTGATGGTATACTTTAGCATAATTGTAATAAAATGCTCCCCATAAGTGCTGGAATTTCTTTGGGTGGTGCCGGTATGTGGGATGGGTTCTTTATGGTACTGATGTGTTGTCATTGTACGTTAGATGCGTATATTCCTATCCTGGGTGACTGAGTTGGGAAAATTTTTTTTTACTTTCTTTGTAGACTCATTAATTATTGCATTGAGTCCATTGATCAAAACATGCTGTTAGTTGAAATTCTTGAGATGTGCATGAATTCAAATCCACTTTTTGATGCTATTTATTGACCGCATCGTCATTTAATGAATCAATGTTCTCTAAATAACTTTATGCAAAACAGTTTCCATCATTATTAGCTGAGCCTAGTTTCAAATCGGCTTCGCATGCGTCATTACAGTATGAGTTTTACTAGCTGCTCTGCAAACCGATGCACCAGTTGATCTTCTGTTGTATTTCTGACAATGTAAAGTGTTTACTGTGGTACTAAACCCCACCTGCTGTTGCTACTTTAACCACAGGGGTCATCAAAATCAACTAGGACCTAACAGGGCAACGGGATTTACAGCATTAAAGTTTCATACCAGCTTTGTATTTATAACTAACCGCAGTTTATGTAGTTAAATGTCTTACAAACTGCAGCCTACGCTCATTTTTGGGAATGGTGAGTCGGTGTGATGGTGAGCTTAATGCCAGGGTCTGAGTGGAGGCGGAGGAATGTCTGGCCTAGTTCAAGTTAACAATATCACAGAATTTCACACTTCGTTGTGACCAACCAAGGCATGCGTAACCTTAAACACAAGAGTCAAATCACAAGATTCCAAGCAGGACTTCCTGTGAGAAAGAGGGCCCCTGTGCCTGCTGGGGCAGGATCAGAGAAAACACTGAATCGCTTTTTATGATCCTTCATTCGAGGCACTGTCACAGTTTTTAGCAAAAACTTTCGTATTTTCTTACAAATGTCAATCCTGCACAACAAATGCAGTGGCAATATGAAGAACGGAGCGACCGGCGATGTAGAGATCAGCGCTCAGATTGTAAAAGATGGCAGCCGAGCCTTCTGAGTTGAACTGGTACCGTTGCGATGTGTAAGTTTTGGATGCTGGTTACAGTTGGATGGATGCAGCAGAGGCTGTCTTCTTGGCACATCCCATCTACTTTCTGTTTTTCTCCCACCTCCCACTGAGTTCTCGTTTGCCTGCCTCCCACTCAGTCCACCATCCCATGTACACTGCATCACAAATAGAAGCCAGTACAGTGGTTGCCTTCTGGTAGCATGAAGAACTATTTCTGCACTAGTGGCCTGTGTTAATTGATTGGTTTTAAATACTCGGCGTGATGCAAGAATCGGACATGTTCTGTGTGTATGTATGTGTGTTTTTCTACTTTTTTTTTGTGGCTATAATTAAACATGAAGTATGTTTTTTTTTTTTTTAGGAGGAGCAGTCTGTCTGGACAAATAGGGCCCGGCAGCAGTGTCCATACGTGGTTGTTAGTGTGCTGTAAGTCAGAGGACCCCCAGTCTGGTTTAAAAATACTAAAATTTTGGTCATGCTGAGCAATTTGGAGCAGCAGTCGCCAGTATGGTTGTCATAGAGACGAGGGATGAAAACTCATGCTGCTTACTGCTTAAGTAGGGATTTGAATGGGGTTGTTCATTTGAACTGATGTAATTAAAAATGCAACAAAATTCTTACAGCAATCATGATTACAGATGTTGTTGCATTTGGTCTCATGGAAAAGGCGTGCCTTTTATGTACTGAGATACATGCGTGTTCTTTGCATATTCATGTTTCCTAGTATTAAGTAGCTCATGTGAGGTTGTGAAGAAAAATAAGCTCTTATTTGGTGACACAGGAGCTGAGAATTTACTGTCCTGCCAAACTGAGCTGTCAGCATTTCCACACCTGAAGGAACAGAAGTTCCATCGTCAGTGCAGCGGTTATCCATCTGTGTCAAGACATCTCTGAACGCAGACTGTTTGAACATCACGTCCTCAACAAAAAAAAAAAACAGGCTGAATATGACGTGAAGCTTGAAAGAGCCCTCTGGTAAAATGAGGTGATGTCCTCCTGTTTCAGTTTAGCACTTGGAAATGAATACCAGCTATTTCTGAATTCTTCTTTATTAGCTTCCCGGAAATGCTCGTCATGGGATCTGTTACAGCTTTTTGGCTATAAATGTGTAAACACTTGCTAAAATTAAACTTATTAGCCGGCTATAATTTTAAAACTGCCCTTAGTTCAGAGTGCCTTCATGGCATTGTGCCAATTTTGAACTCGTCATTAAAAAAATCCTCCATCTGGCACGGATAATGTCGACCTTTGAAAAGTGTTAGATTTGTACATGATGAAACAGCTTTGGATGTGGCACCACTGTAAAATGTAGTGTTCATAGTTGTAAGCTGAGCTTATTATTAACATAAATAAATGACAAAATCAGGCAGGAAATGAATGTCCTTCTAAGCTACACAAACATCTGCAAGACAGATCGTTAGTTGTTGGGCCAAATCCAGGTTTACTTTAAAACCTCAGCTTGTGATTTCAAGGGTTTTGGCCAAAGCGAGCCGTCATCTCAACCCTTAGCTGAAAGAGTATCTGCTCTGAAATGTGTTTCAGGTTGCAGCTGAGCTCTTCAGCTATTACAGGACTGCATCTCTGGCAGAAATCCCTGCTGCCATGGTTGCCACCTCGAGGCTCATGCCTCTTAGTCACCAGGGCAGAAATGTAACCTAATCAGGTGTCTGCGCCTCCCAGTGCATAAGCACACCACGCTGAAAACACAGTGTAGGTTGGCTGTTCTATAGGAAACCATGTGTGACCAGGCGTCTCTGTGAATCATGTTACGATGTAAT
Organism: Stegastes partitus; assembly: GCF_000690725.1. Lineage (NCBI taxonomy): Eukaryota > Metazoa > Chordata > Actinopteri > Pomacentridae > Stegastes > Stegastes partitus. The sequence continues at coordinate 442,174 of NW_007577858.1, read as the reverse complement.
GTTCCCAGTTCTCTTAGGTTTCTGCCTTATTAGATCCTACGTTGCTCTGGGCACTTAAAATTTACTCTCCATTTAGGCAACTGGCCAAATGAACCACAAGTTGCTGTGGTTGCCTAAAGGTCACAAGAGTGCGCCTGTTACATAGAGATTGTTGGTTAACATCTACAGACTGAGACTCTGCAGCTTTGAAGTGAACTATGCGGCTATCTCTCCACTACAGCCACTGTTTTACTTCAGATATACTCAGCGGACAACTCAGTGCCAAATGCTACTTGTTGCGCATATTTTTTTTGTATCTTATCCAAATTGTGTTTGCATGCAGATAACCAGTGGAGTGCTACCGGTGGGAAAAGGTTTTTTATCTATACAGTAGATATCGATTGCAACGTGACGAAAAAAAAAAAAAAAAACCAAGACAAGAGGGGTATAACTTAGTTTGCAAGCAAAAAATAAAAAAAATGTTTGTAGAGCGCATCCAGATTCAATGTTTCAGCCAACCGTAGGCCCACCCTTCTATTTTAAAGATGAGGACATCTAAGTTTCCTCGGCTGCTTTGAAGGCCCGTCAGCAGTTGCTTGTAATTGTATCTATTCCCCCAAGTCATGAACAAATGGCGTTCCCATTACTCAACATGTTTGTTGTTTGTTGACAAATTTCAACATTTGTATCACTCATCAAATTATTTCTGTCCCTGTGACGTTGTGGTTTGTGAAAATAATCCTGTGTCGGAATTCCCCAGGAAGTGAATGTGGAGCAGCGCGGAGCTTTGTTGAGCAGGGCTGAGTGAACATTCTGGGAGTGCTGGAAATGTATCCCCTCCCCTTTGCTCCTCCTCGGCCCTCCTGCAGCCCGGGGCAGCTATTCTTGGTTTTCCCATAAGGATAAATTCTTGCTACAAGTGTTTTGCAGCTAACTTGCATGGGGAGTAACCCCTCTGTATAAGGCCACCCTGCTGGCAGAGGGGCTGAAATGGCCTCAGTGTCGCAGAATAGAAAAGACGAAACGCTCTGGAAATGTGAGGGCGGTGACCCCCAGGGTGGCACTTGCATCAATTCAGCATTCAGATTTGACTTACTTTTCCCCTCCTTTTGTCGTTGTAAAATGTGCATCTGTGCTGGTCTTACATTTGGTTTGATGTGTGCTGGAGGAGGCTTGCCATTAATTCTAAATGAATAGCTTTATGTTAATAAGTTAAACTATGAAATGGCAAATATAAACATTACAAAACCTCACGGCACTGGAGCCCAGGGTAGCTTAAACAGAGACAACTTACATTTCCTTCTTCGTTTCACTATGGCTGATATAGAGATCAAAATTGAAGTAGCAAATAGGGAGTTTTCTGCCTGCTGAACACCACACACCAAGCCATTATTGTGTTAAACAGGTTTCCAATAAGATACCCAAGCCAAGGATGAGGTAAGCCTCATGACATCAGCTGGCCTCTTTTTCTCAAACTGTGAAAAGTTTTCATCAGAGGCTCAGAAGATATTGTTATATAACTGTTTTCACAGGTTGTGTAGTCCTTCTCAACACTATCAAACTGATTAATATAATTGTTGGCATGCCCCTTTAAATTTATATAAACGACTCAGCTCCAGATCGAATGCACTGAGGTTAGGAGAAATGAATGCTTTGGCTTCGTTCTGATAAAGATTTTGTAGTGAAGTGAGTTGTCCTGTGAGAAGACAGTTGAGCCGGGGTGTCTGCGTTTGCTTTTAGCCCATGCCGACCTGATGGTTCTTCATGTATTTCCATTTGTGCCTCCTGTTTTTCTCTGTTGGTTTCTACAGTGATTTGTTCTCTCTTTTGTCATACAACATGCCACGGTGCAAAGTGCATGTTGACAAATACGGCTCCATTACACGCGGTGCCATTTGACCACAAGCGGGTGAAAATGCTTTGACACACAATTTGAGATGGCAGGATGAGCCTTGTCTCACACATCTCCTGTTTGGAAACGATAACAATTTTCTTTTTGTTTTAGTGCGCAGCATGAAAATGTGTTGAGTTAGTTTCCTTCTCTTGGTGTGTGACACATAGCTTTTCTCAGATAGGGTTTTTTTTTTTTTTTTTGTCTCACTTTGCAGCCCTCTCAAACTTATCCAACCTGACACTGCAAAATTCTACAGATGGATGGCACCAGAAATAGCACTTTAAGTGGCTGTTAATGTATGAGTGTTACACAATCATACTGTCAGTGCTCCTTGCCCTTGGCCGAAACCTTTCTGTCTGGAACAGACTTGCTTGCTCTCTCCACCTCTCTGCAATCCTCTGATGCTGCTTGTGGAGGTTGTAGAGTTTAAATAGAGCTATATAAGGGAAACCATTCTTTGTTTATTAGTTATGGGAGAGTACACGGGAGTGCTGCCAGGCCTCTCCGAGTAGAAAATGGGGACAGAAAGAAGAAGACGAAACACCACTCAAACAAAGTGGACTCTGCTATGTGGAGCTGTAAACATTGCTCTTTTTTTTTTTTTTTTTTTAAGGTGGTGAAATAATTGTGGCAGCTGGATTACATTACATGTGGAGAGCTCAGTGTTAATCAAGCAGCTGAAAATAGGCTTTTATTTGCGCACTGGGTTATGGGCAGTGAGCACTAATGCAGGCAGCTGCAAGAATATAGAGGGTTACATTAGCTGGCTGCCAGTGTCTTCTTAAGCCTGACTTAAAGTCTTTATACGTTGAATCTATATGGAGCCCTAACAAGTGGCCTGTGGCGTTGTGAGAAGTTATGTGTACGCCTGTGTGTTTGTGTTACATCTCAAAAACGCTGGTTAGTGATTTGGTTTCTATTTAATGATGGTAACTTTCAAACAATGGCATCCAAAATGGAGTAGATCATGTTGGAGTTGGACATCAGTCACTTAACGTTACTGCAACACAGTGAAGAGAGAAGACGTCAGGGCCACTTAAGAATACAGGCTCTTGCTTCTGCATTATGAGCAAGCCAAACATTTATAGCCTATGACATAATCTTTTTAGTTTCACTCAGAGTCTCTCTCTGATGGATGATTTAACTGTTTACAATTCATATCTGTGTATTAAAGTTACATATTTGTATTTTTTTGTTTTTTAGAATGACTGACAGGTAACTTTACACTGTTGCTTCCTCGAGAATCTGCATAGTCCCTCCTTCACTAGCCACTTGCAACCGCTTGAGCACACCAGCTCACCAGCCACTCTGCTCAAACACTGTCATACTACTTGTGTTCTTCACAGTGGCAAGTTGGAATATTTGAGTTATCAGCCATACATGTTTACACCAGAAACTTGATTGTGAGGAAGAATAATGATACAGATAACCCCCCAGTTTGCAAGTTGACAGGATTGGTTTGTCAGGTCCATCACGTAGGAAGTCTTGAAAGTTTAAATTCATGTTTCCGTCATTGATTTGCTGCAGTTTCAAGGTGGAAATGTTCCGCCTTGGTGTCGGCTGCTGGTTTTGCTCGTACTATATCTGCTGGCATTTAAAAAAAAAAAAAAAAAACACCACATGGACATGTTCAGGTGAACATTATCATGATTAAGTGGACCAATCAAAGTTGTTGCAGTCTGCATCACAGCTAACAGTGAAGTGAACATAGTTGCTGCTGTATACTGTTCGGAGCTGGTTCCCTAAAGTGTGTCCTGAGAAACTTTTCAAGGTGATAAGGTGATGTAGAAATATGTTTTGTTATTGAAACTTTTCCTTTTAACATGTGGCTAAACCTCTGTGAGGTCTCCACTTGTAAATATCTGTGGAAAAGGCATTATATTAACAAGGCTTAGGTTAACAGCTGTGGGGGTGGTGCTAGGTAATAAGTCGCAGTGTTCAGATTTGGTTGTCAGCTTTGTGTAATCATCGCTGCTCACTTTGCCTCTGAATTAAACTGTTAGCTGAATGCACTCTACATGAACTGCATGTGGTTCCATGAGGCCTTACCTTCAACTTGTTGGTGCTTTCTCTCTGTGTAGGATTAATGGAAAGCATGGGATTTGATGCTTCATAAGCACCATATGCTTATTTTGCGAGGCCAATGTTTGCAAACATAATCACTTCTACTCCTAGTTTGAATTTAATTGAGATAATCCATTGTCAGTACGTTCTGCTTTGCCAATTTAAAATAAGATTGTTTATAGTAATCTTCAGAGCTTAAAGTTGGTCAGCACAGTGTTTCATATCGACATGTCTGTGGGGAGCTTGTTCTCCAGCTGGCAAAGAGACAAATGCTGCATTGTCAGATTCTTCTATTTAGATGGACTCAGGCATTTTGTCTTTTAGGCTCGGGGTAAAATGCCAGCCTTGTCCTCAGTTGGGTTACTTATCTCCCCAGTGCAGAGCACACCCCCGGGGGAAATTACCCACCAACCCCTTCATCTCTCTGACAACATGATTGAGTGATGTCTCACCATTTCAGGATTGACTTCCCTGTTTGCCACTAGTGTTAAAGTTGGGCATCTTCCCAATTAGCTACAAGATTATCTGTGTTTGTGAGGCTGGTAGGCAAACACCAGGTGGGGAATTTGTTGCTGGCTGTTCTTAAGGGAATGTTCACGCAGAGACTCGGTCTAGAGTTTGAATTGGCAACAGGCACTGCAAGGATGGTGGATTTAAATGCCAGTTACAAGTGGCAGATGGGAAATGCAATTTCTGTTTTTGATCTGTTTTCCCTGATGTCAAGTGCAGCTTGTTGCCCTGATTGGAGTTTTGTTAATTGTGCTGCCAAGCATTTTCCTTTCATGCAGCTGTGGGAGCAGGTGATCACTCCCGAGTAACCTGGCATCCCTGTGTGCTTCGGACTGCCATGCATTCCACAGCTTTCCCTTCACCCCGCGGGGCCGTAATAAGGCAGCCTGTGTTTACCTGAAGCAGATACACTCTCATCTTTCCTGTTTTTATGGGAAGAGGATTAACATGCAGTGATCGTAGTACAGTGTGGAGATATTAAAGGAGTAGTTACACATTTAAAAAAAAAACATGCTTTCCTGCTGAGCGTTGGATAAGAAGATTAATACCACATCAGTCCATTAAAGCATCACCACTTGTGATGTTAAAGAGGTTGCTGACAGTGATGACTGCACAGAGAATTATCGCCTAACCCTCAACTCTGTGGAGATTTATGTCAAGTTTTAGCTCACTGTCTTAGTTTTCTGGCCGGCAACTGTAATATTTTGTGCAGCTGGCAGGTGTAGAAATCTCCAAAACTTCATTGTACTCTCTCTTTCCAGCACTAAGCAGCAGAAGGACGACGTTAGCAGCTATGTGGTGAACACAGTGGAGCATTTTGCAGCTCAAATGCTAATGTCACTAATGTGTTTCAATTTGTGAAGTGGCAACTTGATGCTAAAACGAAGGGGCACACTTGAGATTTGCTCATGCGGCCGATGTTACTATGTCCCTTCATGACAGTTTGCAATTTCATATCATTATTAATCAAGTGTTTATCACTGGTACATATTATCCACTAGACCTGTATGAAGCCACTAGCTATAGCAGGTAATTAGCTTAGCATAAAGACTGGAAACTGGGAGTATTAGCTACAGTAGCTTTTCTGGCTCTATCCAGAGGTAGAAAAATAAAGTACTAAAACCTCTACATTTTACTAAACAACATGTTGTATATGTTGGCTTGGTTTGAACACAGACAGAAACAACTATAGCAGGTAATTAGCTTAGCATAAAGACTGGAAACAGGGAGTAACAGCTACAGTAGCTTGTCTGGCTCTATCCAGAAGTAGAAAAATAAAGTACTAAAACCTCTACATTTTACTAAACAACATGTTGTATATGTTGGCTTGGTTTGAACACAGACATAAACAACTATAGCAGCTAATTAGCTTAGCATAAAGACTGGAAACAGGGAGTAACAGCTACAGTAGCTTGTCTGGCTCTATCCAGAAAAAAAAAACACACTACATTTTACTACACAACACATTGTCTATGTTTGTTTTATTTGAACACAAAGAACAGCAAGTTGTAGATAAAGGGTTCAGTGCTAGTGGTATGCTATGTTGTGCTAGCTTCTTGCTAGCTCTGGCGTAAGTGGTTTGATTTTCTCATCTAAAATCTGACAAGAAAGCGCGGATGAATGTAAAATTCAAACATGTCAGAGTATTTCTTTCAAAATGTATTAGTTGGAAAATACAAGTTGCGTAAACATAGAGTGCAGCACTGTAAAATACAGTTTACTCTCACATTTAGCATGTATTAGTGCCAAAGTCCTCCTTTTAAGACATTCTTCTTTGTGACTGATGTTATCATCTTCCCTGTAGTAATCCTGGCATGCAGCATATGTTGAATTCATAGCGCTGGTCCCCTCCTTCCCCACTGTCTCAGCCTTCGGTACGGTTCTGGTGTTCCTGTTGAAAGATAAGCCGTCCTGGAGTCGGCCCCAGTCTGCTGACCGAGCAGGAAACAGTAGCAGCCCACCTCCCCTCGTCTGCCTCCCCCAAACCTCAGCTCAGTCGCTTTCCCTCTTTATCTCACCTTTTCCTTTTTTTTCCTCCTGCCACCTGAATCTACCCTTCTCTGAATTCCTCTCCCCCCGTCCTATCTGTGTTTCACCATCCCGCCTCGTTCTCTCCTCAACCTCGCGGCTAGCAAGCACGTCAACACCTCGGCTGCAACCCAGTCACAGGGATGAAATGACACAGGTTGGGCCTTCTGGGCTGTAAATCAGCACAAACATCTGGTAAATGGATGAAGTGTGGTGTATAGATGGACGGGATGTTCACACTAGCTGCGTGACATTTTGAATTTTCCAAATTGCGTTTGTCTGGGTATCTTAAAGATTGACCCCTCATGATTTGCGATGACTGGAAATGGGTCACCGAACCTTAATTTAGCTGGAGTTTAGTGTTGCTGTCAGTCACTTGCATAGACGAGCGCATTATGCTAAATAACCTGCCTGAGATGCTTCATATGCCATCAGAATTATAGGTTTACCACAATGCTAAATAGACTTAAAGAGGATTTTCCACTTAATACATACGTGCATGCTTTCATACTGTAAATGCTGTAAGCAGCATTTTGCACCATCTGTTTTTTTCCCCCAATTGCGCTTAAGTACATTAGATTATTAGAGTAATCAGATAATGGCTGCGCATTTTGCATTTTTGTTTTGACACAGATTATGTCACATGTCATGACGTGTAGTTTAGCCTACAAACCTGTTTTTAAGATATTAAAATGGCTGACCAAGACCTGATTTCAGGAGGGATTTTCCACAAATGGAAAGTGTGTTAGGTTACATGATGCAAAGATAAAAAATCTGTGAACCAGGATGATTGCTTTCATGTTTCATGCTATAAGCTGAAGAGGATAGGATTTCGCAGAAATGTAATGGTTTGAGGCTGATATATGGGGACTTGTTGAATTTGAATGAATGAAAAACTTGAAAATACAGCTGCAGAAATTTGGCTCTATGATTGGACCGACATCAAAGGTCAGTTTTTCGGCTATTGAAATTCCCTGGTTCGTTCTCTGTCTTCACTGGACGACATCTTAAAAGCGTGTGCGCGCCGCTCGCTGTCTGGTGTGCCTTCTTTTGCCGTCTGACTCTCCAAACAATGCCGAGTATTTAATGTGTATGAGGTGAATTGGGAGCGGCTCCTGCCTGCTCCTAACAATAGAACTGACAAGCAAAAGGGACAGGCTTTCACTTTACAGACAGCATGGAAAAACTGCGCTTGGAGTCGCTGGATTGTTCAGCCACAATAGGCAGTCGCAGCGCTGTAAGGCAGTTTACCTCCCATGTCATGTTTTTCTTCTCCTTCAGTGTCCCTGAGCCTCTGAACAGCCACCAGCCTGGTTTTTAATTGGTTTTCCCGCCTGTTTGTCCGGGCTTACCTGCCTGGAATTGTTATCACGTCAGCTTGCCCTGAAATTGCAGTGGACCTTTTTTTTTTTTTTTTTTTAAAGGGGCTTCAGGAAAGTGTCACACCCAGAAAGGCACTCATCCATTTAGAAAACCTTGGTGCAAAAGAAACTAATGGAAAGATAAGGGGTGACAGTGCAGCGCTTATGCTAATTAAAATGTATGTCAGTTCATATAGTTTTTTTGGGGGGTTTTGAGGGCCAAAGCGGCTGCAGCTCCAGTAGCAGAGCGTTAAATGTCTGCTTGCAGCTGTCCACCCAATGAGCGGATTAGAGGACTCCCATATCTGCACGGCTGAGATGCAAAAGAAGATTAGGTCGGCAGCTCATGAAGAGGGTTGGTCCATCCTAATCTGCATTGCTGCCAGACTGAGACATGGCTTTTTAAACTAGGCTTTGATGATTTATTGTATCTTGTAAATTATGGACTCACTTCTGTGGCTTCCTTTTTTTTTTTTTCCCTTTAGGATGATTTTTAAGAGCGAGCACATTGGCTTCTTGTCCCAACCAGCAGAAGAGGCAGCTCATTATGAAGTACAATGTGGCAACAAAAAAGTACCCTCTAATGAAAGCAGTTACTGATTGTATTCTCTAAAGAAACTAATGCAGCATTCTCACTAGTTGTGATGCCAGTTTTGTTCATGCGGCACTATTCTTTTATTGTTATTGGACCTTTGTCAGCGATACTAGTACATTTAGGAGCTTAGCAGCTCATCTGTGTTCCACTACAGCAAACATTATCACCACAAACTGACCCAATTAACAATGTATAGTACCTTTTAAAATACCCCAACAGTGACTTAAGTCATTCCTCCCCCATTATTCACACACTGTATGTGATGCCAGCTGGAGTATTGTAGCCAACTGCTAGGTTTGAATTTTAATCCACACGGAGATCTCAGCTCCAGGTGTTGTCGGGCTTCATGCAAAGTGACTGGGAGGTGTAACCAGAGTGCAGTATCTATCATACACTGGGATGGAGTGCGAAAGTGGGATTCAATTCAAGCTGCTTCGCTATGCCACGACCGCTTGGCAGCTGGCGTCTCCACGACCAGCGCAACCCGCTTGAAACACTGGACAAGGGCCCAAATCTTCAGCTTTGAAAATCAGCGAGCTTCTCTGGAAACTTTTTTCTAGAGGGCGAGTAGGGCAGGAAGTGAATGATACGAAGTTATATTTAATACTTTGATGTTGCATCACTTTAAAAAATATATATATATATTGTAGCCTGTTTGACACCAATGAGTGTGCACAGCATGATTTGAAGCTTTTCTGCGAAGGATGCTCCCTTCAGCTCTTACGATGCTGAGACAAGAAGGATGTTGCCGATATGACCTGCCTTTCTAGGTCAAACATTTTAAGGGATTTCACCATGGCAGCCAAACCTCCAGAGACAGATGGTGGTTAATGAGTAACTGGAAGGGACAGGGTGATAATTCACAATAAGTGAAAGATTTACGTTAAAAAGTGCCGCTCGTAATGACTAAAGAAACCGTCAGCTGCCTCGCATTGATGTTATCGCATCCCGAAGATGCGCTTCACGACATTATAAACACCTTAATGTATTGTTTTTATGATGGTAATTTCAATTCTGTGCATAATTCTGTTTCATGCAGGCTTTTTTGTTACAGTTTAATTTTCACGCAAGGGTATACCTTTTGTCATTTTAGCTTTTTATTGTTAGCTCAGATGATGAGAAACAGGGCAGACCTGCCATCAGGAACATTGTAAATGTGTTTTTCTTGGACTGTTTTGTAGAATGTAGCCTTTAGAAAGCACTCACTCGAAATGGTATGGCAGTTTATTTGAAGAATATAAAGAACAACTCCTATAATCCACTGGTTTCCAATTTTGTGTCGCCTATTTTACATTTATTCTTCCTCAGTGTTAGTTTTACATTTTAATGCCTGACTTTTATAAGCTTGAGATGTGAAAGTAGGTTGTCTAGAATTCTATCTTTCTTAGCAAATGGCCGGCCTGACGCGAGGTTTTAATGACGGCAACGAAGTGTTTTTGTTTCTATGCGCTTGTCAGAAGCCTATGAAACTTTCACTTCATTTCGTCCCACAGAAGTGTACACTGTCGCTCGGATGAAGAGCAAAAGGACATGCACATGCGTCATATGGACGTTTACACAGGAGGGCCTCTTACAAGCTAAGAAAAAAAAAACCCAAGTGTAAACCACATGTAAATCACAAATGTAAACACATTGTTGCGTCTCTGCTCCCACCCTCCTCCACTTCGCTGGATGGGTTTGATTCCATTCATGGAACTGGGAGTCGGCCCGAACGGGGACGAGGGTCTGTGTAATTGAATTAGTGGCCCTGCTCCCCGCCTCCCTCCCTCCCTCCACCACCAGCAGCACCCCCCCCACCCCTCTGGAAAGGCAGGACTAATCATTGAGAATCTCTGCCCTCCCAAGAGAGGCTTGAATGGTTGCCTTGTATAGAAGAGAGACGAGAGGGGCTCTGTTGTGTGTGTCTGTCTGCTCGAGTGTGTCTGCTTGAGTGTGTGTGTTTGTGCATTCGTACCTATTTTTGTGAGTAAATGTGGCCGTGTGGTGTTTGATTTCCAGAGATTGTCTATACCTGGACCAGATTAAATGGTGTGTCTGGACACGGGGCTCCCGACCCCCTCACCTCTGATGGGGAGGCTATGTAACAACTTTGTGTGTGTGTGTGTGTGTGTGCTTACGTGTGTGTGTGTGTGTGTGTGTGTGTGTGTGTGTGTGTGATGTAGAGCAACAGCTGTTCTCCAGATGTCCCTCAACTCCCCAAACAGGGGCAAAAAAGAAATAATGGAAAAAAAAAATCCTAACCCCAAAAGAAGCGTAGATGAGGCCCTGTATTTATAGATTGTTTTTGTTGGAGACGTGATGTTTTTTCATATTGCAGTAACACACTGTGTTTTACTGTCTGTGAGTCTTAAATTATTTTATATAGATTGTAAGAAAAAAAAAAAATCCTCAGATCTTGTCCACAGTGTATAAACTCTCTGTTACAGAACAAAAGCTATTCGCGCATTAATATACCTAAAATACCAAAAGTAGAAGTACTCAATATGTAAAATGGCATATTTCAGAATACTGTGCATATTTAAATTATAATTCCTGATGCATTACTTTAATGTTGGAGGTGGTAAAGATGATTTAAGTTCCTTATATAGTTTATCTGCTGGGTAGCTTGTCCATTTCCACTCATGGTTTAAGATTGTTATCAGTCTGTAGTATTACATTATTGTCTGTTTCTGGATTATATTCTGTAATAATAAACTAAATCTGCAAAATGACAAGCGACTTAAGTTATCACATAAATGTTGAGGAGAAAAAAAAGTATAAATTGCACTGGAGTAGAAATGTAAATTAGCAGGAAATGCAAATAGTGAAGTACCTCAAAATTGTACTTGAGTAAATGTACTTAAGTACGTTCCACCCCTGATTATTTCTCTCGATATACGCAGTATTCTGTATTATTAGTACGTTAATTTTGTTGTTGTTGGCACTGCTTCTGAACATAAGAAGCTGTTGAATTTTTGCAGTCGAGCTCCACCAACAGAATAGTGCTGCTTATCTGCAGTGCATAAAAGCAAACCTTATCGGCATACATGCCTAAAAAGATTTTGTGATTTACTATTTTATTTAAAAATCCACAGCTGCTTTTAGGTTTTGATCAACAGAGGGTAACAGGAAACATCATTAATACCCCTCTTTTCCAGGTCAATGAATGACTAGTATTCGATTTTATTTCTTTTCGAGCACAACCTCCTGCTTTTTTGATTCAGGATGGGATCATTTGCTGCAAAACTCGACGGCGTGCTTTGCTGGAAATAAAGCGTATTGATCACCCAAACGCAGCAGGGGCGCATGATTTGTGTTTAGAAAGATGGGAGCGGTGCGCTGCTGGGTGCTGGTAAAACCTGATGTCATTAACTTTAAAATCATTCAGTCTCTTCTCCTGTTTGTGACATTACTGGAGACTGGAGCTGCACTGAAAGGTTATCTGATTCACACTCGTGCTTGATTTACTCATATATTTTGCAGTTATGCCTGGTATTATGCTCACTAATAAGCAATGTTGCATGACTTCATCCCGTTTTCTATTCTGATTTCTCTATAGGTCTTATTTTTCTAGAGGCTAACAAGCTGTATATGACGAGCACAGCGCTAGACGGGTGGCTCTCAGTGACAGGGTGGTGGTTAATAAGTCCCCAACCCACCCCCTCCGCTGTATTTATCAAGCCCAGACCCCGTGGACCCATTTAGATAATTGCACATCAGGATCTGCTACTTATCCGTGACAGTGCTGGAAGACACCAGACAATTAGTTAGTGGGTTTCAGTCAATCTGCAGTGCTGAGATGTTGACCATGATGTAGAACTTTGAATCCTTCTACAGAAAGCCAGTAGCAGCATCATCAGCATCGAGTTTGTTTTCCTCTCGGCACTGCTTCTCAAAATTCACCTTGTTTCTCTGGCTGAATTTGTCAGTCGTGTCTGTGGTTTAAAGGAGCTGTTTACAGGAGAAAGGGTAACCCGGCTTTTTGGCATTTTGGGATTTTGGGGATTTTTGGGCTGCAGTGTTAGGTTTCATTGAGGCAGTGTTGTGAGGCTGATAGACGAGAGGACTGCTGATGCTTTGGGGGGGTGGGGGGGGATGATTGGATTGTCCTTGATGCTTCAATTTAATGCTCCAAGGACGTGGTTCAAGAGACATTTATGTCCCAGCTGAACAACGGCACCGAGCCAGTTGTCAGACTAATGTGTGCTGAATTAAAGGATGTTCAAGTTGTTGGATGGATTTCGGATGATGATAGGCTTCGATGTACTTGGCAGGGAATTGGATTTTATGGATCTGTGGCCTAACTAGGTTTACGAGATGCCGGATTTCACCGGTTGTGGTGCATCAGTTGGAAAATGTTGGGACAATTGCAATCTACACCTGCGTTTGTCATAAAGTAAACACATATAGTGTCATATTTAATGGACAGATTAGAGAATGCTTCAGCTGCTTTAATGTGTCTGAGAATAATGCACTTCCTAGAACTATTCCTTTAAGAGAAGCAAATCTGTATACTAAGGTTGTTTGTGCAGATCTCTAAAGAGTTTGGGGAAAATGTGGATGGGAATGCCTCCCCTCAGCGAGCAGCTGCCATTGATCTTTGAGGTGGCCTGGAGCAAGGAACTCAGCACCCAGCCCCCATTAGTTGTAGCGGAGCTGCTCTGTGGCAACAACTGTGTGCAATAAATCAGGTTAATACAATGAATTCAAATTTCTCTTTTTGCTTAATGGCTGAAATTTCATGTTAATGTGCCATAGTGCTGCCTTATTATTGTATTCCATCCTCACACACTCATACACATATCTTCTGTAAAAGATATGAGTTGCTGCTCTGACCTGTGTGTAATCCAGCTGTGTTTGTACTGTTTGATGTTGAGGCATCATAGTGAGCGGTTTTATTAAAGCCTCATTTTTGGGGCTGGAGGAAGGTGTTTCCCAGGCACCATATTGTCTGACCTGTCCCCACTCTGTCCTCTTCTGCACTGTGTTATTAATGAAACTGCAGGACGGATGGAACAATGAAGTCCCGAGTGGCATGTTGCACTTCTAAAGGTTGAAAGCAGCGATGTGCCCCACCTCTGCAAACCCCAGGGGTACCAGAGGAGTTTCCCCACTTATTCAATTTCCCCCCCCAGCCTTACTTCCTGTCTTTTTTTGTACGACTGACTTGGCAATAACAAAAAATATCCTAAAGAATAAAGTTTGGTTTTTAAGCATACAGCTGCTGCTGCCGCTGTCTGCGGTCCTCCCTGCCCCCACCCTCCACCCCCAGGTAGTGTTTCCTAAACTAAGCAAGCTGGATTTTGCTCAAAGCAATCCCCCTCAGGCTCAGAGGAGAGAATTACAGGAATGCAAATGTCTCTTAAGTTGCGTGAGATAAGGATTCTCTCTCCTCAAGTGTGTTTTGTTTAATTCGTGTGTTCACATTTATTTTCCTTGAGGCGGTTTTAGTGCTTTCCAGTGATTCCTTTTGCTGTTTTATTGTAGTTTGATCTGTGAGAAAGTTTCTCTCACATTCTGAAGTGGGTTTAATATAAGGCTCTGTTAATTGGCACCTAAATAACCATGTATTATCACAGAGCACATAAACATTGAAGACCACAGTTTAGGTAACATTTAATGTATAACACTATAATTTGAATATTAAAGTAAGACTGGATCACACATCTTGTTACTTTGCCATTATGGGAACTCTGATTATCTGAAATGTCAGTTCCTGTTTTCTTTATAATTAAAGTGGAATTCACACATCGCCTCTTTACAGGTCTTAAAGGTCTTGAGTTTTTTTTTTTTTAACCCTCTTCAGCAATTATAGAAAGTCTCACATGTCCTCAGAGTGTGTCTTTTCATTTTTCTGGATCAAAACACTGCAAAGATGGTTTATTTTACAGCGACTGTATCACTCCTGTTTTGACCTTGTTCTAAACATTAGTACGTGCAGCAAAGCAGCTGCTGTCCACACCCCCTTCAGGAAAAAGACTCTCTCTGTGATTGACAGCGCCGAGCAAAAGAGTTGACCACACGGCAGGCAACTTAGACGAATGAGCAACTCGGTACCTGATGTGTGTGTCGCTCATGTGTGAACATAAATGATTGTGGCAAGAGTTTAACTCAAACACACTAGACTGTAGCTACCACTACTGCTACTGCTCAACAACTTATCAACAAACTGAAGTGGAAATGTAACGCTGGACCTGTGGACAGAGCAGACTACTTGGTTGATTGTGTACTTTTGCAATATATATATGTTTTTGTGATCAATGTTAATTGTTGCTACCACACTACAGTTTCTAATACCCTGCTTTATCATAAGACAGAGGTTATTACTTCTGGTTCCTCTTGTGTTGATGTCAGGAGTTAAACTTGCATACACACTCACAGTGTGCGTCTCCAGACTGTAAGAAGGTGGTCCAGGCTTTTTTAAGAATCCGGTACAGATGGCAGACCCTGTGCGTCGTAAACCTTTGCGATTGCTCCACTCATATTGGCCGTATTGACTAGTGACGGTGGCTAACGTAGGCTGCCTTAGTCACTACTGGCATAACACACTGGAATCTCTGAAGTTGTTGGCATTAAAGTTGAAGTGTGGTTAATGTGGACTCCACATTTTGTCAAGTGAAAATAATTCTTAGTGAAATACTGGCAAGTGACCTAAAAACTAATCTAAGAACTAAATGAAAAATGGCATCAACACAAGATTGCCGTTTGACCATGACTGCATTCAGTGCCACTTCCCTAAACCGTTATTTCTGCTAATGATCATTCTTTAATTGGGCATTTATCAATGTAATGTTTTTTTTGTTTTTTAAGTCCTTATTGGGACTTGAAAAAGTGAGTCATTATGTGAATAAGTTTCCTCCCAGTTAGAAACCTAAAACCTTTTTCACCTCCCTGCCAGTGTGAGTCAATCAGTGACACTCAAGTGATGTGTTGTTGCTGCTGGTCGCCTGAGCAAAAGCCAAGCTATGAAGGGGTCTGATGATTAAGCAGGTAATCAGAACTGTTAGCAATGATTAGCGCCACTAGTCAGCGTTGGCATTCATCAGAATGCTTCTGTTTGGACTTGCCCTCTAATTTTACTTGGTAGCTCTTTGCTCTTGGATGTATTCATTGCCGGATGAAGGTGCTGTTTTCCTGTGAAATGCACTTTGCTGGTGTGAAATCAGATCACTTCAGCAGCGTGCACGTTTGCATGGCTGGTGCATTACTGCACAGTCTTCTGGAGTGTTTGTGAGAATGCGAGTGCTGATGTAACTGCAGTGCGTGCAAAGCCTCCCGGGGGAGAGAGGACCAGCACGACAGCGAGAGCCCACAGTGTGTTGCTTCTCCCTGCGATGATCCACCTTTAGAGTGTCTCTCAGTTGTCCCCCATCTGTCCTCCGGCCTGTCGGCGGAGCGGCTGCAGCTCGTGTCATTAACTCTGGCCATGAGCATTATACTGTACAGCCTGGACAGGTGTAATAATCCACACTGCCTATTGTGAAATATTGTAGTCGTCCTGCTATTGATTATTCCAGTCCAGAACATTTGGAAACTACAGCAAAGTGCCACATACACAACTACTGGATCCAAGAATAAATGAACTGTGGCTTTTAACTCGTACAAGTAAAAGATGCTGGAAATGAAATTTAGGAGACATAATTATGATTCTGCTGCATGATTGAAATCTGAATCATTGTTTAATATAATGTAATTTTTAAGTCATCAAAGTAATGATTTCAGTGAGACTGTACAACATTTTACAACGTCTTAACAAGTTGTTAGAATGATTATTTGGAAGCTCATAATCCTTTCAACTGTTGGAGAGTCCAACTGATGCTGGGTTTTTAGGGCCAATACTAATTTTGATAATGAAAACTGGCTATAATGTGGCAATAACGACAACTATTGCCCACATATCTGACTGGGTGAAGCTCGCTCAGGGTTCAGAATGAGCCTTTGAGGTGTGACTGTACATGACACTAAGTGGATGAGTCCAGGTACAGTAAAGGTGATGAGTCTGTGTTACCCTGTCTGACAGAAATCTATACATTTATCTGATATTTCTGACCATTTGATGAACAACATTCTCTATTTTGCAACAGAAACACCAATTAGGAAAACTGGAACACACACAGTTCTATTTTCAGTTCTTATCATTTTGCTGTTGGTGGTTTGCCTTTGGTGCTGGCTAAAACCTTTTCACGGTTGTGCCAAATATTCTGCGATGTAGAAAAAAAAACATTAGTTGACATTAGCTGCTAGAACTGACCAAAAGCACAAAATAAAAGTCTTGGCTTTTAATTCATGTGCCCCTCTCAGTGAGTGAAAAATTATTTAGGAAATGAGCAACACTTTATAATGGTTTAATATTTGAAAAGGTATTAAACTGTGTTTTTTGCTGTTTGTGAGATCTCTACAATAAAATGACCCATAGCTGGTGATTCGTTAACATAAGTCTTGTAGGTATTTTTACAAGCCCTTCATATCATTGTTATGAACTCAAAATTTACTGTCAGGATGATTAGAAATAAAAAAGGCAGTTGAAGCTTTATTTAATTATTCTTCTTTGGTTACATATCATCAAATGAAAGCGTCACAGCTGATTATTTTCTTGCATTCCCCTCTAGTTGCCACAAAACAATGAGCAAGGAGCAGGTTTCTGTGTTTTTAAGCACCTTTGGCTGCTTCTGAAACCTGCAGCGGACGTGGCGCTAACTGTAGCTGATTCAATAGACGTCCTGATAACGATGCTGTTCCAGACTCTTTCCAGAAAATCTGTGTGGAGTAAATATTTGCCCTGAGCCCTACCGAGAAGGACCCAGCACGTAGTTCAAGTTCAGTCACCAAGAGCAAGTTTAGAAACCGACTGATAATGTTTCAGCATATGTACGACCCGTCATGTGACATGGAAACAAACTTCAGCATATTTTATGTGTTGAATTATTCACCGGCGAAAGCGTAATATGATATATTATGATTTAATAATGTATGTGTTGCCTGTACAATATGTTCCCGTCTGCTTAGGAAAATATTGTTTGTCATGTGGGCTGCGTGCTGTTTTTGGATGTCTTCGTTTTGTGGAGAAAATAATCCTCTAATTCAATTGTGATTCCAGGTTTTGATGGATGTGCTTATTAATTTACATTCATTTACTTAACCAGATGCTCAAATCTGTACAGCAGCAAGCCTGTAGTTATTTTCCATATCATAATTATGCTTTGAGTCTATCTTATCCTTATGTTCTGCCAAATATGGCGCTTTACAAACACCTAAAAATATATTGCAGAGTATTTGCGCCTGGATATTTTAATGGAGCATGAACACTCCTGCTGTGGTATCCATTTGTATGTGAAGCAAAAAAAAAAAATGTAATTATCTTTGCATGTCAACCGTCATGTGTGTATTCTGTACATTTGTCTCACAAAGGTCCCTTCTTTGTTTTGCAGCTGTGAAGATCAGCGGACATCCAAGGCTGCATTGTCCTCAGCAAAAAGGTAAGAGGCTGCTAATGGAGGCAGGAAGACGCGGAGTGACAGAATGGCTTTTAAGGCTTCTGTTTGGACTGTCGCTACAGAGACTGGAAAATGTCATTACAGATGATGTGCAGCACCACTTATGCATGAAAGTGACGCAGCTGAAAATGTGTGATTTCCGTTAAATTGAATTAAAGTGTGAAATCACACATTTGAATAATTGTAAAAGAAGCACTCTTGACTGTATGTTGTAGCTTGTGTTGAATCAGACTCGGAGGGAATGAAATCATCCCGTTTGGCTGCACCTGTTCTTGTGTCGATGCGATGCTACGATGTCCTGCCTCCATAGAAATTCACATATCGATGTTCCTGGTAGTTGGGTTACACTAAGTATGGCTGATACTGTAATACTGTACTCGGCTATACTGGAGATGTACTGTCCCCCATCAGTGGCACACTCGGTGTACGGTTACATGCGTCGTGTGCTGCATGTGTGTCCTGGCAAGACTTATCAGGATAAGGAGGAGTAGTTCTCAGCTGCCAGGGAGCCTCATGGAAGCGTAGAGGAAAAGATTTTAGGGTTTGGTCCTGCAGGCTCTTTGCTTTTCTCTGCTGCTCTTAACTGCAGCAGCTACAGTTTCTCACTATTTTCTCTCACTTATATTTTGATGTTTTGTCAGTTTGTTTCCTTTTTCTGTCTTTATGAGTCACTCTCTTGACTTACACAATCACAGGAATGCAGTGGAAGCTGGGCGATGGACCCACGTCATATGCACTCCACCTGTGTAACTCACTCTAAATTAGCATGATGCATCAGTGCTGGCAGCTGCTTAAAGTAAACCCTCTACTTCCGCTCCATTTGTGTTTACCCAGCAAGGCAGAGTGTGTGTGTGTGTGTGTGTGTGTGTGTAAGCCACCTGATTCAAAGCTACTTGCCAGGTGGACTTTAATCAATTATCATGTGGTCTTGTTTTGTGAGGACACAAGAGATGATGTTCATTACACTGTAAAAAATAAATCTGTAAAACATTGTAAAATATAGCAGTAGATGTGCCAGGAAAAAGCAATGAAAATAAGAATATTTTTAGCATAAATTAATAGAAGTGTAATCTCATGGTCACTGTAAAAGATCGAAGTATTATTTATAAGAATACTGATTTTTGATGTGTGTACTATGTACTGTTTTTTTTTTTATTGTCAACATGCAAGTCAGCATCTTTTCAGTGACTTTACTAGATTTTATCTGTAATTCAACAAAACAGGGGAAATCTGTAAAACACTATGCAAAAAGAGATTTACCATTTTTTTTTAAAGTAGGTAATCTACATAATTTTTCTTTTAAATAATGGCTAATATCAGTAAATATACACACATGGACAAAATTGTTGGTACCTTTCAGTTAATGAAAGAAAAACCCACAACGGTCAGAAATAACTTGAATCTGACAAAAGCAATAATAAATAAAAATTCTATGAAAATTAAGCAATGAAAATCAGA
This sequence comes from Stegastes partitus, assembly GCF_000690725.1. NCBI lineage: Eukaryota > Metazoa > Chordata > Actinopteri > Pomacentridae > Stegastes > Stegastes partitus. The sequence continues at coordinate 422,812 of NW_007577858.1, read as the reverse complement.
CATTGCTTTTGAACTGTGGTTTAACAGAATTATTTTAAAAAATAAACTCATGAAACAGACCTGGACAAAAATGATGGTACCCCTAGAAGACTGAAAATAATGTGACCATAGGGACATGTTCAATCAAGGTGTGTCCTCTAATTAGCATCACAGGTGTCTACAAACTTGTAATCAGTCAGTCGGCCTATTTATAGGGTTACA
>NW_007577858.1:416154-422583 GCF_000690725.1 Stegastes partitus | reverse complement strand
TTTATTGTCAACATGCAAGTCAGCATCTTTTCAGTGACTTTACTAGATTTTATCTGTAATTCAACAAAACAGGGAAAATCTGTAAAACACTATGCAAAAAGAGATTTACCATTTTTTAAAGTAGGTAATCTACATAGTTTTTCTTTTAAATAATGGCTAATATCAGTAAATATACACACATGGACAAAATTGTTGGTACCCCTCGTTTATGAAAGAAAAACCCACAATGGTCACAGAAATAACTTGAATCTGACAAAAGTAATAATAGATAAAAATTATATGAAAATTAACTAATGAAAATCAGACAGTGCTTTTGAACTGTGGTTCAACAGAATTATTTAAAAAAATAAACTCATGAAACAAGCCTGGACAAAAATGATGGTACCCCTAGAAAAGACTGAAAATAATGTGACCATAGGGACATGTTCAATCAAGGTGTGTCCTCTAATTAGCATCGCAGGTGTCTACAAACTTGTAATCAGTCAGTCGGCCTATTTATAGGGTTACAAGTCGTCACTGTGCTGTTTGGTGACATGGTGTGTTCCACACTAAACATGGAGCAGAGGAAGCCAAGGAGAGAGTTGTCTCAGGAGATTAGAAAGAAAATTATAGACAAGCATGTTAAAGGTAAAGGCTGTAAGACCATCTCCAAGCAGCTTGATGTTCCTGTGACTACAGTTGCACACATTATTCAGAAGTTTAAGATCCATGGAACTGTAGCCAACCTCCTTGAATGTGGCCGCAGGAGGAAAACTGATGACAAATGGAAGAGACGGATAATATGAATGGTAACAAAAGAGCCCAGAACGACCTCTAAAGACATTAAAGGTGAACTCCAAGGTCAAGATACATCAGTGTCAGTGTCGCACCATCCATTGTTGTTTGGCCCAAAGTGGACTATTATTTGTAAAAATACAGATTTTTTTTTATGTGGACATTATTTACAGTTTTGGCTAATTGGCTAATTTTTAATGGCTAATTTATAAATCTGTAATTTACAAAACAGGAAAAATCTGTAAAATAATCAAGTCAAGTCAAATCAGCCTTATTGTCAATTTTGCCATATGTACAACATACAGAGAACGGAAACTGCCATACTCCGAGGCACCATGGTGCAAAATGAACATAGAAAAAAAAGTATAGAATTAGCAAAAATAAATAAATAAATAAAATGAAATTAGTAAGAAATTGCTCAATAATTACAGTTAAAAACTGTGAAAACATTGATTTTTTTTTTTTACAGTGTGCTTTTTGGTAACTAATAGAAGTTAATAGAATTTCTAATAAATGAAATGTGTTTGTGTCTGTATACGCAGCTCTCTGACGGTACACGATAACTTAGATTTCCTAGCTGGCTCTATGTGCAGCTTGCAGAGGGCAATTACCAGGCAGCATCTGGTGCCCAGCTTCTCTGTAACCATGCTCCACTCCACAAATGAGTTTACAGTTGCTGTGTGTTTTAGTTTTCCAGCAATTAATGAGCTCTGATGTTTATTTGTCTCATGCCATGCTTCAATAAACAGCCAGATCGCAATATATTCAGATGTGCTTTGAGCCTAAAGCTAAAATATAATGGGGCCACAGGTTAAAAAGTGTCTTTTTGTTACGTAGTAATTATCTTCTGGTTTATTGCTCTATGCAGCAGCAGCAGCAGAACTTGGGCCCGTTTTTAGCGCTACTCGAGGTGGTCCAAAAAGCACAAAGACAGAAAACAAACCGTTGTCCTGTGTTTGAAACCAAAAAACACTTCTGTGTTTACATGTAATGCAATTTTCATCTAACATAAAGGAGGCTTTCACATCATTAAAACTACAATTGTGGTACATTTTTAAAGGATGATGTGCTCAGTGTGAAGGAATATGGGTTGAGCTGCCAGAAAACAAGACGACAAAAAAGGATGTGAATATTTAAAAAAAATATTTGAGGCTTTCTTCACCTTATATTTCATGGCTGAACTCAACCAGTGTGATGGCAGCCTTCACCAGCTGTTCACTGTCCCGTCTGCTGACAATGTTGGTTCACACTTGATTGTTCTGGTATCAGCTCAGCTTTCTAAGCTGTGGTTGGGCAAAACACCAGCAGTAAATGTTGTTATAATATTTATCCCATCTTTTTGTTGTCTACTTGAACTACAACTACAGAGCTATATTTAGAATTCCATGTAAACATTGTTCATTGATATTTCATACACTCAGTAGTTGTGAAACAATTTAAAAACTCTCAGGACATCTGCTGCTTTTCCTTTATTCTGCTTTTGCACATCAATACATACTTGGAGCATATTTTTAACTTGCCACTTTACTCTTTGTTTAGGATTTTGTGCCAGTAGATGGGCAAAGCAGCACACTGACCTAGCAGCAGATCAGCTTTCCATCATTTATTCATTTTGGAAGGAACTCAGTTACACTCACACAAGCTGTAGAACGTCCATTTTAAAATTTGTATATGACTCGGAGCCCTGCTGTTGATCAACCACAATCCTAGCTAAGTTATTAACAATAATCAGTTTCTTTTCTGTGTCTGTTGCAGCCATAATTTTAGCTTTTTCATCAGCCAAGAGGGATAAAACATTTAACTGGCACATCTTTGTTTCTCTACTTAGGGTGAGGAGGAGCTTTATTGCATTTTAAACATCCCTCTTTTTTTCCAAATGGCACAGCCTGAAATGGATGTACTTATTATTGTCGTCCTGTCAGCTGCTTTCTTGCCAACTAGATCAATTAATTGTATAGGCCTGTGAGAGCAGCTAAACAGCTTGGCCATGTTTTTCCCCAAAGAGTGAAATGTCTGTGCTGAAGATGGCTGGACTGGGTCCATTTGCAGCCTGACCAATCTCATGGTTAGTATAGAGTATTCCTCTGTGGGCCCCACTCAGGATTGACTCTGCAGGCAGCAATCCACTGCACACTGGGACTGCACCCAGAATCCAACTTAGGAGAGCAGTGTAGAATCTTGAATATTTATGATAGTACATGTATAGATTGAAATTCCAGTTTTACAATCTCATGCAGCACATCGGCGCATGAAGTACCTCGCAGTTGCACACATAATAGTTGACACAGGCTTTATTCACTATGGTGACTGTAAAGTCAATGGTCACATCTGATTATGACCAGATGTTGTGGAATTACTGAGTCAGAGCGGCATCATTCAGCAGCAGCGCCAAGTGTTCCTAAACAAGCTGTGCTGTGCTGTACTCGGTAAAGAAAGTGGTGATCTCACACTCAGCAGAGCAGAAAGCTACCTGCTTGATGCCATAATAGTTTCCTCATTATTTATTTTCTAAGGATGTTGCCTCAGAGCGTGAAGCTTATTATATCCAGGAACAGCCCACGAGTCCTTTATTGTTTTATCTCTGCGCAGCTTCTAGTTGGAGCCGAACCGTCAGTGTCATCAGGACGAGTGAGCCTCTGAGTGACTTGGTTTGTCGACTGTGTGTTTTTCAGGAGAATTGGTCTCAGTGGCTCTTACTCTTAGCCCTGAGAAATGGCTGGCTCCTGACCACATCACACCCCGACTCTTCCATGCTATCACTGCATTCCTTCCACTGCCAGACATTTTACTGGTAAGCAGCGGTCATGCCTCCTGGCGGGGGGTGACGGGAGACCATAACCACGGCAGCTGACTGGCACCGTAGCAGTGAATCACCTGTTTTTCCAGGCAGAGTTGGAACAGCCATTGGGAAGGGGTTGCGCAATCCCAACTGCACCACTGCCAAATAGAACAGTCGTCGGTGTCCAGAAACCCAATGGCCTCCTTGGCATTCAGATCTAGGCGGCCATCACGGGTCTCCCCCCTTGAATCTTTTTCTGTCCTCAAATGATGCTTGACTTTGTGCGTGACTATTCCAAGGATTTACTGGCAATAATATATATTTGCAATAAAGTACCTGAAAGTTTGTGATACTTCATTAAGTTTAACCACTTTCACAACCTTCTAAAATGCAAAACTTTGCATGCACTTCTTTGTTGTAGTTGCCAGCCTCGAATATTGATCTGGACAATTAGCCGTGGCTGTGTTTGTCTGATGATGATTAAACCACAGTCATTTCTGGTCGACCTGTTCTCACATTATCATCTTTCATTATGCCTCATTATATATCACTGTCAGTGCTTTAGTTGGAGTCAGTGCTGCTACATTAATGACATTACTAACTACTTAAAGGATTTTGCACCGTTCTTTCCATACAGTATTCAAATCAGGGATCCCTTTTAAACTCTCGAGGGCTGCGGAATTATTCCTGAGGTAAAAGGATTCAGTGAAGACTAAATCTTGGTCTGACAGCCTGAATTATCTCTGGTCTTTAACTGAAGCAGGCGGTCCCGCAAGAAACACAATCCTCCGAGTTTAAAAGCACGCCAAAGCTCAGAGATTATGTTAACCTTTAGTACACAGCGGTGTTTATTGATTTACCGTCTCCTTATGATTTGCTCATGCAGTTGCTTTGGAGTGTTTGGGTGTCGTGAGTGCAGACGGCCAAAAGTGTCACACAGGTCTTAACCGGAGACACTTCTGCTCTTAATCTTCATCTCACATCTGACTCGACCTTTTTAAAATGTGATTGTCACGCTGCAGGGTTATTCGTGTGAAGCAGTGAAGAAATATTTCAAACAAGTAAAAGTGTCAATACAACAGTGTAGACTTGTAGACTCCAACACAAGTTAAAAGTCCTGCGTCGGTAATTTTACCTTAAGCGGAACAATAGAAGTAATCACAGCAAAATATACTTAGAGCTGGGCTGTGTCATCTTTTCTAAATAGCAGTTATGTTAAGCTGCTGTTTGGTATTTAGCTAAAGCACTGCAACAGTAGCACACATGGAGAGGTCTTTTATAGCGCAATATTTACTGAAAGTTTGCTCACACAGGAAGCATGACCGACTTGTCCTATCAGACCGAGGAGGGCTGTGGCATTGAAAACTGTTGTTGTGTTGAACTGAACTGTGGTGTGATTCATTGCTGAAGATTTGCAATTTGAAAGAGGAAGATTTTTTATTTTTATTTTTTTAAAAAGTTGCATCATCTTGCTTTAACCTCTTAAGACCTGAGCTCTTGTTTGATATGCATTTTTTATTTCTCATTGCCATTTGATCTGATCAAATAGCAAAGAGGACAAAAAATAAGAAATATAAAGAAAATAAAAACATTAAAAAATATGTATTTTTACAAAAATAAAAAATATAAAAAAACAACAATAATAATAATAAAACAATAATAACAATAAAAACAAATTTAAAAAAATTAACTCCTGTGGCAATATCACTCAAAATGTGATGTTCATGCATTTGGACACGAGGTCTTAAGAGGTTAAAGAATTAAAAATAAAATAATAAATAAATAAAATGCACAAAATGAAAATGCTCAAATACCGTAATGGGATGAATTAGAGGCTAACCTTGCATCATTTTTTAATTCAGTCTCTATAACACATTTCCCCAAAACAGCAGACTTTTCGAAACAAGCTGTGCATCCATTCAATGGAGTCTTTTCGTTTCAAGAGAAATCGATAAGGAATGAAACATGCACTCGAAAAGTGCACGTTCATTCACAGATCTATGTTCACTTTTTCCTGTTCAGAACCTACAGTGCTGAGAAGACCTGACACAAATATAGAGTGAGTCACAGATGTGATGAAGTTTCAGCAGGCGGGGTGGTCTGTGTCTGGTCTGGTGACTCCTGCAGTTCTGTGTCACTGACGGATGTTGGTCAGCTGTCCCACAAAGTGTTCAGAGAGCTCGGTGGAATGAGAGGAAGTGGTGCGGTCCCTCGAGCTCTGCATTAATTTATTTCTGAGAGAAAAAGCTTTGTGGAAGGATCCCTTTTATTAGCATTGTCCTGTTTGTGGTCACTGTGTCGACACAGGAAAGCTTTGATGACCCTTGAGTGCTCATAATTATTCTATTAAGTGTTTGCTGCAGGATGAAGCTTGAATCCAGAAACCAACTATTAGTTTCATAGTTTACATTTACCACCTCGTCAGTACTTCAGCAAAGCATGTGACACTGTTGCTAAGTGCTGCTTTTGCAAGACGCGACTCCTTCAGATTCATATTTATGAGAAAACAATATCAACATTGAATTACATTCTGGTCTTTTATGGAAGGTTGCCCAAAGTGACTCTGCATGCTAACTAGTTGTGTGTTTGAAATAACCTTGTCGTTATGACAGAAAAAGGTTGTGCACGGATATCTGTGTGTGTTTCTGATGCCGCACACGGAGCTTCATCGTATGGTGATGTGTCTTTGCACAGCAGAGGCATGATGTTTTGAATCTTTATCATGGCCGGAGGCAACAAGTAGCAGCCAGTTTGGAACAAGAAAAATGGACTGAGGTAATGCTGTTCATCACAGTGTGTTGGGGGGGAAAAAAATCCATACACAAATTCACAGCTTTTAACACTCAGAGTTTCAGTTTTCTGCCTTGCTGCTTCAC